>NW_007247832.1:630889-644151 GCF_000164805.1 Carlito syrichta
TTCCAGCTACTTGGAAGGCTGAGGCGAAAGGATCGCTGGAGCCCAGCAGATTGAGGCTGCGGTGGCCACTGCACTCCAGTCTGGGTGACATAGTGAGACTCCAACTGGAAAGAAAAAAAAAAAGGAACATTGAAATTTTAATGTCTCTTATGAACATTCTTACCGACTTTTCCAACAATAAGTAGGAAGCTAAAGATTTACTCTTTTTAATTTGATTTTTTAAATTTGGCTTTTATTTAAAAAGTAAACATTTGAATAACTACTTGGTTTGTTCAGATACGGAATTCTGAACATCTCAAACCAGTCGTTTACTTTTTAAATTGGTTTCAGTAATGATTTTAAAATTTATTCATCTTTCATCAACTTTTTGTTGGCTTTTGCAGTTGGAATGCTTATAATAAACCTTGCCTTGGAAAAGGTTAATCTGTAGCTTAAATTTTATGAGATTTTACAGTACATGTTATATCTTTAAAATCCCTTTCTTATCAAGGTTTTACCTATTACTTTCTTTGTCATGAACGTTAGGATAGGAAAAACTCCTGACTAAAAGTTAGGAGTTCTGTGTTCTGTTTTGAGCTTTTCACTTTTTTTACTGGGCGTTCTTGGAAACTTCACATCCCTGAGTCACTTTAACATCCCTAGATCTCAGCTTCCGTGGTCGAGTAGGCCGGTTAATAGGACCAGTTTGCCTACCTCAAGAAGTTTGTGTCAACATCAGATGTGTTAATGGATGAAATGAAGAGTACTGTGTAAACACAAGAAAAAAAGCTATACTCAGCCTTGATTTTCTGACTTCTTTGTGTAATTTTGGATCATAGATTAATCTACTTAATTTCTAGGACTATGTGTATGTTGAAATGCTTCACCATCTTTCCTTAATGTTCATTTCAGAAAAACTTAACATGTTACTTACATTTGTGTAATTTTTGCAAAAGTATTTTTCACATGTATTATATTTAAACTGATGTTGAGTGGGGTTTTTCTTAGGATATTCAAATATGTATATTTACGTAACTATTCAACACTATGGTATATTCCTGTGTAATTTCTGGGAAATTATATTTAAATGAAGAATGATGCTTTAATATTAGGTTCAGTGAAATAATTAGATCACTACAGAAGGAAAGCCATAATTTGACCTCATTTCATAGAGATAGCAGTTATCTATAAGAGGGATGCTATGCAGATGCTAATTGAGCATGGTTTTAAATGAACAATAAAAAACGTTATTTGGTTATTCTAGGAGCTGTTTGTGATTGTGAGACAAACGATACTTATTTTCAAACAGTTAAAAATATTTCTATGTAACTCAACTCGGGGGACTTTTCTTTAAATAGTGTCACTGCAGGACATCAACATGAAGAAAGCTTTCAAAAGTTCCACTGTCCAAGACCAGCAGGTGGTTTCAAAGAACAGCATTCCTAATCCTGTTGCTGACATCTACAACCAGAGTGATAAACCACCACCGCTGAACATCCTGACTCCGTACAGGTATGGCTCCCTGCGGCCAGTGCCTTCAGCAGTGAGGAGTGGGCAGAGCTGGCACTGGCTGACACCTTGTATGGGGACTTCCTGGGGGGCTGGTCTGGGATGAAGTGAAGTTATCCACCTTGGAAAATAATCATTGTCTGTTGATCCAGAATGGAATTAGTCAGTGGTACAGAACTATTAAAGTTTCAGTGTTTCAAAATATAGCTCCATTTACCATGATAAGTGTGACCTCTGATTTTAGCTTTTAGATGTAGCTGCCTTAAGTAGAAGTGAGTACATTATGAAACAATACTGTGTGGTCATGTTGTTCCTCCTATTCAAAGTCATTTGAAAGGAACTGCATGATTCATTTATAATGCAGCAAAATACCTGTCTCAGCATTTCAGCACTGCAGAGACATTTGGTATTTAATTCAGAAAAGTGTATTCTGCAACACTAAGAATTTTAAGAGTAAAATTATAGTCAACAAATTAACCTTCTGTTATTGCAAAATGGTGGGACACATTATTAGGGCCAAACTTCCAAGGGAAAGAATGGAAAATAAATAGTGCAAAAAATTAACATGAAGAGACAGACTAAAAATGTTTCTTTTTTTTTTTTTTGATTTGGAGTCTCACTCTGTCGCCCAGACTGGAGTGCAGTGCCGCTCTGGCCACGCAGCCTCGACCTGCTGGGCTCCGGCGATCTTTCCGCCTCAGCCTTCCGAGTAGCCGGAATTACAGGCGCGCGCTACCACGCCCGGCTGATTTTTTAAATTTATTGTAGAGATGAGGTCTTGCCAAGTTGCCCAGGCAGGTCTCGAACCCACGGGCTCAGGCAGTCCACTCACCTCAGCCTCCTAAAGCATGGGATTACAGGCTGAGCCACCGAGCCTGGCTAAAAATGCTTTTGAAAACCCCTTCCTCCTACCTCCACATCAGTACTTTCTTCCCACATGTCACCTCCTGTCCCATCTCACTTTCCCACAGTGTCTCGTTGTCCTTTATGGCACGTGCATCCCTTTCCCCGTCTCTGTGCCCTCCTATTGAGCTCATCCTCTGAGGAGCTGGCCATGGCCAGTGGGCCTCTCTGCCCCAGGGCCCTCTGGGATGCTGCTGTGAGGGCCTTCCTTCTGCTCCTCCACTGCTGCCCTCCTGATCATCCTGCTCCAGTGCCTTTTGGCCCTCCTCGGGGAGTGTCCAGAGTTTCTCTTGGTCGAGTTCCTGTCCTTTCTCAGGGTACATGAGATGTCTGGAGATGCTATTCATTGCAGCTCTGCTAGTGAAGCGCATTTCAAAACTGCGTGCCTTTTTTTTGCAAGGATAGGGAGATTCTCTCAAAATAATGTGAGCGCCCTCATGAAAACTGATGAGGGAGGAGCAAGACCCCAGGCCTTTTTATGGCTTTCCTGGAGGTTTTAGCTCACTCATTGAAGACATTAATGCTATGCGAGCACAGCCACCTCTCAACCTACTGTTTGAGCTAAGGACGGCACTCTGAAGCCGTCTCCATTTTCCTGTACCCGGACTCTCTGTGTGCAAACTTCTTGAGTGCTGCAGCTTGCTGGGTAAGCCTTTCCTGGCCTGGGAGGACTAAGAAACCTCCCAGAAAATTCTGTCCTGAGGGAAAAAAACCAAACCAGAAAACCCACAAACCACTTACCTTTAGTTAGTCAAGATATCATAGTTAAATATTTGTAGTGATTGAAAAATCTTAATAATATGAAAAAATGAGTTGACTCTCACATGTGGCACATGTATTCAGTCATAAGGAAAATAAAGCATGTCTTTTTAGTAGTGAATTTGAGGGTAGCAGTACCAGTCTAATTCTGCTTTTCATTAATATAACAATATCGAGGTATATAAAACATGTAAGCTTTTGCATTTGAGCTTAAATATGACACTGTCACAACAGTGTCTTAATATAAGAAGTACAAAATGACCAAAGAAATTGTTTATATGCTACAAAGGGCATATCTGCTTATGTTCGTATGTTAAGGTTAGCATGAGTTAGTACTTGTGAGTTTCTGCCTTCATTAAAGTACTGACTCCTTTCTTTAAAAAAAAGTATATACATTTTTTTGTCTTCAATTTTGCAGTAAGTTCCTAACTCAATTTTTGTATGCCTTTACTTCAAGGCCTTAATGTCGTAGAGAAATAAATTCTCTTTTTCACAATGTTATTAGTAACATTTCTGTCATGCCGGTTGCTTATCAGTTGGGAAATCAGGGGAGACAAAGGAAGTATTTTAAATAATCTAAAGTCAAAATATAGAGCGAGTCGCACTGGGTTGTTAGTGATTTTCAGACACAGCGACTAGGATATCCCCATCTGAACCGGGCCTTAGCAGTGAGGGTGAGAAGCTTACTAGGTCCCTTTTTTTAATCCTGAATAATTCAGTTAGCTTTCTTTGATTGTAGCTCTTTCCTGTACTCACTTAACTGATTTGGCTTCCCCTGTGTACCTTACTGACTTACTGAAATGCTAGTATGAAATGTAAATGTTCTACTTCCCCTTGAAAGTAGCCTATTAGCCAGATGCTTTTTTAAACTCTTTGTAGAATAGTGTTTACTTTGTATCATGATTGCTTTCAGCATTATTCTTGATTATATTACAACTTTGGACTCCTTTTGGCTGCATTATTTCTGTTGGCTGCATTGGTTTTGTAATACATGAGTAGCTTAGATAGAGACTCAATATTCTTCAGACCTCAGGAATTGCAGCAACACTTTAACAGGAAAGGGCTACGAGCGAGTGAAGCTCTTTTGTAGATTACCACCACTTTGGAAGTCTAGTTCACCAGTACTTTTTTAAGTCACCTTTATACCCCATGAACATTTTGCTTCTTTCCTAGTTGAGTTTGTGGATGTTGGGCAAACATAACTGAGAAAAAAGGGGTAGCGTACCTACTAATTGTTGCCCTAACAGTATTGAAACTCCAGAGCGGAAGCAAATGTCTGTGCACCAAGGATCCATCCGTCTCTGTGGAGGGCCCCCTGCTGGAATAAACAAAACGCTTCCTGAAATAGTGGAGCTGTTAACAACTGCTGTTTATGAGCCATATTGTGCTTTTTTTCAGTTAATTTTAAATTTGCAAGAGTACTTTTAACCTCATTATCCTAGAATAGCTTGCTGTTCTTGCATGTTTTCACATTTGTTCAAATAAGGAAATTTAGAGACTTAATAATGTATAAGATAGTTAAAATTCCCCTTGTAGATGTTATACTCCCATGAGTTAAAATTGAATTAATATTAACCTACATATGAAAGTATCTAACAGTCTTTCCTGACTTGTGATATATTGATTCCTAGAGATGATAAGAAGGACGGACTGAAGTTCTATACTGATCCTTCCTATTTCTTTGATCTCTGGAAAGAAAAAATGCTACAGGATACAGAAGACAAAAGGAAAGAGAAAAGGCGTCAAAAGGTAAGTAATTTCAGCATAGGAAGGTGCATATCAACATGCAAATAGAACTCTTGTTTAGAAATAAATCAGTGCATTATTTAAATAGCTGAGACATCAGATTCGTGCTGAAGTGTTTTTAGAGGTTGTATTTTGACATGAAGATCCTGACAACTCAGTCTAACACAGTAATACTATTTTTCAATAAATTCTGATTTGTTCTCCAGCACTTGCTTTGCTTTAACAAAAGTGGTAGCTAAAACTCCAGTTTTGTTTGTAACCATGTTTTATAACTTCTTTCTTGCTCTCTGAAATTCTCATAAACAGTCAACATTCTGTGTCAGATGTCATGATGCACTCTTGTCTTTTTAGGACTCTTAACTGTTGGGTTGGCACGCAGCTGTTACTAAGACCCTGGTGGGGTTGAGAAGCTTGTGTGATCTACAGGTCAAGGGATGGCGGTTACTGATGAGCCTCCCTTCTGGGGTAGCTGTAGGCAAGAGATCTGTGGATCTGAAGGCTGAGGGGGATCTGTCTTGCACACAGTCTTGGAAGAATAAACTTGTTTTACTCAAGTTAAGGGACTTGTGTTTTGAAAATTGCCCCTTTGGGGCCCAGAAATTAGACTTAAGCCACTGAGAAGAATAATTCTCTTAGGGCAAGTATTGACTCATCTTTTTATATGTCAGCTGTGTTTAAAAATGAGAATCCCAAGCCGGGCTCGGTGGCTCAGCCTATAATCCCACGCCTTTGGGAGGCTGAGGTGAGTGGATTGCCTGAGCCCGTGGGTTCGAAACCCGCCTGGGCAGCGAGACCTCATCTCTACAATAAATCAGAAAATCAGCTGGGCGTGGTAGCACATGCCTGTAATTCCGGCTACTTGGAAGGCTGAGGCGGAAGGATCACTGGAGCCCGGCAGGTCGAGGCTGCGGTGGCCAGGAGCGGCCACTGCCCTCCCGTCTGGGTGACAGAGTGAGACTCCAACTCAAAAAAAAAAAAAAAAAAAAAAATGAGAATCCTGTTTGCTTGATACATATTAGAGTTGCTTTAGTTAGGAGAAATGCTTAGCATTTCTTGAGCTGGTAGCCTTACGATGTTGAGGTGTATTGGCTCAGTAGGAGTGACACTGTGGGCTGGAGGATAATTTGAAATTTGGAAATGGGATTTAAAAAGAGAAACACAAAAAGAGTCTGCAAACTGTGCAGCTGTAAGATATTACCACTGGATTCCGAGGGAGGGTGCAGGGGTTGGCCATTCACGCTCACTTCTCATGCACCTGCCTTAGGGAGGTTTAATTTGGAAATCTTGGAGAAGTCACTGAGTTTTACAAAACATTCAAGCCTCCCCCCCCCAAAAAAGATTCTGATCTTTTGAACAGAAAAGAAATTAATGTTTAAAGCCATATTTGCCTTAATCTTCACACTTTTTTTATACTTACAGGGCAAATGTCAGGGCTTTTAAGAGTATAATCCTTTAAAATTTGCCTGTCCTTTTAAAAGGCCTTTCTAGGTTTCCCTTCTCAATGGTACTTTGGCAAAAATACTTAACTTTTTTGCCACTCGTCTTAAAGAGAAATCAGTTTTTATATATCATTATTGTGTTTTTAAAATCATTTGTCATTTCCCTGGCTGTTTTGTCTCATTCCACATTCCTCAAACAGATAAAATTCTGATAAGAATTTCTCGTGTGTATAATGATTCTTTGTTGAATGCCTTCTAAATGCTGAATAAACAGTGGTGAAAAAAGCAAACAAAACAAAATTGTCACCTTCATGGAGATTATAATATAGTGGGAGACACAAGCATTAAGTAATCATGTAGCCCTCTGAAATACAGAAAGAGGGAAAGAACTTTCAAAATGTTAATACAAGTTGACTTCACATAGGAATAGCTGAGACGAGGTGTTCTTCACTTCCCAGGACAGCAGAAACCCAAGTCATGTTCAATTTACAGTCTACAAATTGAAAGGAAGAACCTGTTTTGGAAAATTTGAGGACAAAGCAAATCTATTGTTTTTGAACTTTGTTTCCTTTAGTGTGATGCTTTAAAAACATTAAGAAGTGTGCAGGGAAGGATGATGTTTTAAACATATGATTATACTGTTTGATAAGTATTGCTGGGATACGCACAGAGAGCTCTGGGTGAGATGACATGGCAGGTGACAGTGTCCATGCGGTGAATGTCAAGGAGGGTGACACACTAAGGAGGTGCCATGCAAGCTGGGCCCTGGAGGGAGGAGAGTGGAGGTTAGCTAACCAGCGTGAGGCTGTGGATGAGGCAGGAGCTGGAGGACAGGGAGGCAGCGGCTTCAGAGCCTGGGAGCCTTCAAGGTAGAAATAGCTGCAGTCATCCCCGGGGAGGAACCAGTTAGGCCAATTTAGGGATTTTAACCCAGGTCAGTGCATCCAGAGTATAGATTCCTTCTTGGTATTATTACTTCATCATGGGTGGGTTTGTGCATGTGCGTGTGTGTGTGTGTGTGTGTGTGTGTATGTGTGTGTGTGTGTGTGTCTCGTGTGCATTTTTTGTTTTGTTTTTTGAGAAAGCAGGATTTATTGGGAGGACAGAAAAGCTCCCACAATGGGAGGGAACCTGAAGGGGTTGCCCCTCTTGTGTGCGTGTTGATAGCATCTTTGGAGGCTGAACCATCATAAAGAAAGTTGCAGCTATCAGAATGCTTAATCGCTAAATATGTCAGCGTGCATCTTTTAACACGTAAGGGTAATAATTATTAATTATTTTAACACTGTGGTTCTTAGGGTACATATTGGAATCACATTGAAATTTCTGTCCCTCCCTTTTTTCTTTTGGTTTTTGAAAGTACACAAAACATTATATGCTGGTTGTAAAAAGTGCTCAAATAGCACTGAAAGAAGTGAAAGCACTCCCCTCCCTGGGAGTAACTCACCACTGTTAACAGTTTGGTATGATCCTCTTCAGACCTTTTAAGCATTCGTAAAGACATGCACGTGTATTTTACAAAGTATTTTTATGTATGTGGAGTTGTGCTACACATGACTCGTACACTTGCACTGCCATGGAGATCCCTGTGCTTCTATGAAGATATTTCTTCAGGGTAAATTTCTAGACATTGAATTGCTATTATTGAAGAGAATGTGAATTTTAAATTTTGAAAGATACAGTCCTACTCCCCCGACCCTTAAAGACTGAAGAACCTGTTGATATTCTCACCAGGCCCTCTCCAGTCCAGGATGTTAGTGCTTTTTGGTGAAAAGTCTAACCTGCATTTCAGCGTTTTTTATGTTCTTGCAAGCCACTTCTGTGCCTTTTGTGAATGTCACATGGACATCCTTTGCTGACCCACTGGCGGAGCCTCCCAGATGCCTCTGGAAATTCCCGTTTTCCATCTTTGCTGTACTCCTGGGCCACCTGCCATCTTCCCACCCAGACTGGTGTCCCTGTCTTTCCCCTTGGCATCTCATCTCTACAGCACAGAGAGATCATTTCATACCTCCTCGGCACAGCAGCCCTCCTGTCCCATCCACCAGGGCTTTCCTGGTGCTCTTGGGATAAAGAACAACCTTTTTAGCATGGTCGGCCAGGTGGTGCCTTCCTTTACCTCTTGAGCCCGTCATCCTGTGTACCGTTTCCTTCTCTCATTTTTCCTAACGTGGTGCATCCCCTGTCGGAACCTTGCACAGCCTGGTCCCCATCCCCTGCCCCCTGCTCCTCTGGGGATTCATGCTGCCCACACGACACGTCCTATCTCTGAGTCATTCCAGGACACCTCCCTGACTTCCAAACTAGACAGTGTTTTACATACATACGTCTATGTTTAAATATGTAAGTATAAAATGTTTACACAACACATTAATATTTAAAACATTTAATAAAATATGAACATATTTTAAAATATACATTTATATTTGATGTATTTCTAAATATAGTGCATTTATATTTTGCCACATTTGATAATTGGACATTGATCTGTGTTGGCTCGCAGCCTTCCCCTGCCGGACTGCAGGCTCCATGAGGGCAGAGACCGTGTGTGTGTGTGTGTGTGTGTGTGTGTGTGTGTGTGTGTGTGTATTTGCCACTTGTGTCATCAGTGCCTGGCACAGGGCTGGGAACACAGTAGGCTCTGGAAGTTTGTGCTTGTAGCTTGGCTGTGGCCTTGATCGTTCAGCCAGCATTTCTGGAGCACGTATTCAATGCAGAGCAGCACATTGAGGAGCTGTAAGGTCAGAGGGAAGCCTGGACAACAAGGTACACAGTTCTTGTCCTTAAAGATCAAAGAGGGAAGCAGAGAAAACCTACAGATGCACATGCAAGTAACTGCCCTCGTCTTTAAGGAAGTACCTATGTAGGACCTCAGTATTCATGGAATTGCATTTTTGCTGGAAAGTAGGGCTGGAGGAAGGATGGCTCTTTGTATAGGCAGGTAAGTTTTTATCTTGTTTAGTTTTGTGTTGAAGTAGTTGTAGGATTAGCTTAAGTATCTGCAATAATCTTTCAGAAATTGGGAGTAGAATATTTTTACTTATTTTCTTTGAATGATAATTGTATGTTACCAAGCCAGTCAAAGGTGTGTAATGGTGGGAAATGATTTCTCTGTGGTGGTGTCAGATATTCATCTATATAATACTGATCTAAAAGACCTCATTTAGATTTAAAACAAGCTACAAGCTACTAAAGTGAAAGTTCTTTACTAAAAATGGTAAGCGTCTCTGATAGTTGGAGCAGTACTTTCTCGCTCCTTCAGGTTAGAGGGCTGAGTGTCGGTTACTTTGGGTTGGGGCCATTGGGTAAGAGGAAGGTGCTGCTTGAGAATTAACATGAGGGCACCCGAAATGTGAGTGTCTTGTCTGTCAGGCTTGGTGCCTGTGCATTGTGACTGCTTCTAACCGGCTGTTTTCCCTCCTTCTGTCTTGGCATGCTTTCTTTCCTTTCCTGGACGTCAGGAGCAAAAGCGTATAGATGGCACCACCCGTGAGGTGAAAAAGGTTAGAAAAGCCAGAAACAGGCGCCAGGAGTGGAATATGATGGCGTATGACAAAGAGCTTAGACCCGACAACAGGTTGTCTCAGAGTGTGTACCACGGAGCATCTTCCGAGGGATCCCTGTCCCCAGACACTAGGTGTGTGTGTGTCAAGCCCCCGTGGCTCCCACGCTTTGGACCCTGGGAACTGCCTGTATTTGTTATAATTTGAAATGCACCAATAGTTTTGGGGTTTATGTGGCCCACAATGTTTTAAGACTTTCCTTAAGAATTATTTATGTTTTGATTCTGAAATAATACTTGAAGGTAGTGTTATTTTACATTGGTTTCCTTGTCTGATTTTTAAAAATCTCTCTGACTTCAATTTATAGTTTCGTTCATCTAGATGTAATGTTTTAACACTGATTCTGAATTTCAAGTAACTGCCAGTGACTTTAATATTTATTATTATAATCATTTAATTCTTTCACTTTCTTTTTAGTTTGGAATGTTGAATTTCTTTTGCCATTTAGTATCTAAAAATGATTGGTAGGTGGTCATTAGTAGGACTAAGGAATGCCTCATTGTTTTTTATGGTAACCCTTTAAGAAAGTGATGAACAAAAGAGATTTATTTCTTACTTCACATAACTGATCTTATGTATTTTAATTTCAGGAGAAGAATTCTGTTGGAGTTTACTTTAAAAATGTTCTAGCAGTGAAGTAAAAATATTTCTTGCAGGTGTGACTCATGTGGACACTAAGTCAATTTGTCACAAAAGGGATTCATTGAATGACAGGAACCGACTAGTCAATTTTAACTTTTGGTTCAGTTCCTTATTTCTGCTTTGGTAAAGTTGTAGGCTTCCATTTGCATAAACTCTCCAAGTCTTCTATCAGCTATTAAAAATGTAAATAGAGAATTCATACAATATGCAACGCAAGAATCTTTCAAAAGCAGCAACAGCCTGGACCTTGGGTTATCTGTGTTCTTTTATTCTTTTTGCCATGATAACCTTGGTGTTCAGCCCAAACTCTAGAAGGTGCAAAGTGAGTATTTGCTGAAGGAAAGCCTCATTTTGTAGTTACCATGCCTTAAATATTCTTCCTCCAGGAAGTCTGTAAGCCATTGGTAGGATATGAGACAAATTCTAGGCAATTTTTCTGTACAAGTTGTTACCTACTAAATATTAGAGAATTACTGGAGCTGAGTTCCAACTTCAAGTTTGAAGTTTAATGTCAGTTTACTTCTAGAGAAAGTAAGAATGATAATCCAATCCCATCATATTTCTTTGGGTAGGAAGGAATACAGGAGGAGCTCCCAAGATGTCACTTCGCTTTTTTTTTCTCCAAGTAATTTAACTGTGGTTGTTTATCATGCAAAACATATACTTTATTTTTGCCCTGTATATACTCTTTTTAAAAAAATAGACACAGGTGGAAAAATAATGGGTTAAAAAAAATCCTCTCATCTTCGTGTATTCAAGATATGGAGGGAAATTTAAACACCAGGCTTTAGGCACGGACACAGGCTGTTTGTGTGCGTGGTCTGTTGTGACCCGCCCCACGCGAACTCATCTTACACTTTCGCGCCCTCTGTAGATGTCAGGAATGGTGTGTTCCCAGGTGTGCGCTTAAGGTGAGAGCTGACGGAGTGCTTGTCTGCCCACAGCCAGCTCTCTGTCCCTGTCACTCGGGGAGCGGGGAGCATCGTGCTTCTGGGCCTGGTGCCGTCTCTGACTCTGCCCCCTGTCTACTCAGAACCCTGGGGGCTCCCGGGGCTCTCCCACTAAGGCTCCACTGCTGTGCCTGCTTCTTCCTGAGTCGGCGTCACCTCCAGCCTTCCTGAGTCTCTTCTCTGTAACAGGTGATCGTGACCATCAGAAGCCTCTGAACCCCACTCGCCTTCCGGGCCTCGCGGCTGCTGTCTGCCTTCCCACCAGCAGGGGGTCCCATCCCCAGCAGCTGCCTGCTCCCCGCGCCCGCTGGCGTCCCCTTTTCTGTTGTCCTTCTCTCGCCTTCAGCTGGCCCCTTCTCTCTCCCCCGTCCTCGTGATGGGCACCCTTCAGCAGATCCTGCCCTCTGTCTGCTCGGATTTCCGCCTCGCCTATCCCTTGCCTCTTCCTTCACTTCCCCTGTCAGCGGGCCCCCCCTCCCCCTCCTCCCACTCCTCCCACTCCTCCCACCCTGTGTCGCAGGCCCCTTACAGGGACGGCCTCCCCGTTAGGCCACAGGACGTCCCTCACGCACAGGTATCAGAAGTCTTGGTGTTTTGCTGGAGGATTCTGTTTCTTTAGAAAGTTGAGCACCTGATCAGTGACGCATGGTCACCTTCAGAGAGTCAAGCACACATAGTGAGTGACTGCAGAACTTTCGGGATTTACATTTCCAAACTGTGCTGACTCCAAGTACAGATCAGGTTCTTCCCCCATTAAACATTGTCTTAGCTCATCTGCCAGCTGTTTGCATAGTTCTGAAGACATGGGGAAAGTGTTTCTGGGCCACGTGATGCTCCGTTCAGGAGAGCTGCCGCCCCGAGTTGCAGATCCAGCGTGTCTCCCCCACGCCCTCCACACTCCAATGTGTTTGCGTATTTCCTTCAGAGAGAGAAACACAAGCTGAACCCTCACAGAAGCCAGCAAGTGAACGTGAGAAAAGTCAGGACGAGGAGAGAAGAGTGGGAGAGGAGGAAGATGGGCATTGAGTTTATGAGTGACGCCCGAAAACGGGAGCAGGAGGGGGGCACAAGCCGGGACGGCGCGCCCAGAGGGTTCGTCATTTGGCTTCTTGGATTTCCAGCCCTGGGCCACCTGCTTCTGCTGTCATGAGAGGATGTGTGGCCCTCCTGACAGCCTGTCCTGTCGCCCGGGCCAGGAGCGTGTGACTGTTACTAATGCCCATGGCACTGCGCGGCTGCCGCTGCAGGGCCTCTCGCCCCCTCGGGCGCTGGCTGAGCTCTGCTCCACTAACACAACGCTCCCGTTTCTTTCAGTGTCACGCTCACATGCTCGCCAAGAAAACCATGGAAGGTCTGGAAAGAAGGCCTTCCATGCGCACCGCGTCGCTGCCTTTTCGGATAAACGCCCTGCTTCTGTTTAAGACAGACACGATGTACTCACCTTCTTGGTTTCCTTTCTATTCCTACGTTGATATTTCTCCAGTTCACCTGCCATTTTATATTTCCTAATTATGTGCTGTCAGTTTCCTAGCCACTGAAACCCTCTGACTGTCTTAGGTGCTGTTTCTAAATTAAATGGAATTTCTTTTGTAGCCTTCCTTCTTAGAGAAAAACTATACTGAAATTCTGTGAAAATGAGGCTCTGCTGTTTCGGGCTTGCTGGTCTGTGTGAATCTGAGTCCATGTAACACGGGGCTTGCTGCTAAAACAGTAATTATGTTGTTGCCCAGACCTCGCTGATAGTAAGGGAAATAAATGTCAAATTTCTGTGC
>NW_007247832.1:644587-646273 GCF_000164805.1 Carlito syrichta
CCCTCCGCCTCAGCGAGGCACATGGCCCTCAACAGACCCCAGCAGCCACCGCCCCCGCCTCCCCCCCAGGCCCCAGAGGGGTCCCAGGCCTCGGCGCCGATGGCTCCAGCCGACTACGGGTAAGTCAGCGCCACACGCTGTCACCCCACCTGCTCGTGCGTTTGAATCTTGCTGTATGTGGTGGAAGAATTTGAATGTTGGTGCTTTAGAGGCCAGAATGGAGTCCAGGATGGCCAGATACAGATTCTGTCAGTTCTGACAAATTCTGTGCTAAGTGAAGTAGGGGTAGGGTAGTGCTGCCCCCTTGTGACAGCCGAATCTTGGGGTCCTATCTGTGTGATATGTGCCTGTTCCCTGACGCACGTCCTCGGTGTATTTGAGTCCTCGGTGTATGTGAGCGGCTCTTCAGGCAAGGCACTGATAGGTGGTGAGAGGCCGATTTTGTGAACCCGGCCTGAGCCCTCAAGTCTCTCTGCACATCCGGGTGCCCCATGGAGGACCGTTAGCACCAACAGACATCCCGTCCCTACCCAGCTGTCAGCTTCTCTCTTGACCTCTGGGCACCCAGACGTCACCCTGCCCCCACACCCTCTTGTTTTCTTTCAGGCAGGTAGAATTCAGGCGCCTCCTGAAAAGACCTTCATGTTCCAGCGAGGATGCAGTTAGGCACCACCGCTATTTTGTTAGGGTGTTTCTAGTTCTCTCTTGTTTTGGCTTCATCCTAATCTTCAGAGAGTTCACCCCTCAGAGTTAAGCCCAGAGAGGCTGGCCACAGGCCTCTGTTAGTGTGGTTCCCCCGCCAGAGCCACTGCGGCCCTTTCTGAGCTCTCTGCGGTTTCCCCTGACCATGTAGCCCTGGACTTTCCCATCTGTTGGCGTTCTCTCTGCTGGATTCCCAGGGTGTGTGCTGGGGCTGGGCCGGGCAAAAAGAGACTGTGGTCCACTTGACTTACAAAGCCCTTGGCTGAGGGGAAGGCAGATTTTTCAAAGCTTTGCTATTCCACTGGGCATGTGAGCATGGGGAATTTCCATGGGGATGGGTTAGGGAGTGTAGGATTTTCCCCATTTGGTTGTCCACAGAGCCCCTGAAAGGCAAGTCTCAGCTACCCACTTCTGAGATGCCCATTGTAAGGGAGCTTAGGCATGGACCTCTGTAGGCAGCTGTCTCGTTCTAGCTTTCTGCAGAGAATTGCTTCACTTTTTGAAGCAATTTGGTCCTCATTTTGGTGCATTTTAGTAGAAGGTCTTGAATTTTGTCATAATGAATAATGTAGCGCTGTTGAAATAACTGACCCAGCACATGGATACTTGCATTCTGCCTCGATTTACGTTCAAGTAGCAATATGTGTTGTGTCCAGGGGAAGCCTCTCCACTAGGTGCATTAGAACTCAAAGGATGTTGACGAGTGTGGTGGCTCACACATGCAATCCCAGCACTTAGGGAGGCCGAGGTGGGAGGCTCGCTGGAACGAAGCCGTTGGAGGCTGCAGTGAGCTATGATCCTGTCACTGTCGCCACGCTCCTCTGGTGACCACATGTTCCATCTCTCCCTCAGGATGCTCCCGGCACAGATAATGGAATACTACAACCCGTCGGGCCCTCCGCCGCCGCCGCCGCCTCCCGTGATCCCCTCCGCACAAACTGCCTTCGTCAGCCCCCTGCAGATCCCCATGCAGCCACCCTTCGC
>NW_007247832.1:646467-712016 GCF_000164805.1 Carlito syrichta
CGCCAGGCCCTCCCGGCCCCGGGTCTTCTCGCTCATCCTCCCCGATGCATGGCCCGGCGGAGGCGAAGCGGCAGGAGCCTGCGCAGCCGCCGATCAGCGATGCCCGCAGCGACCTCCTGGCTGCTATTCGGATGGGTAAGTGGCGCCAGACGCACGACCTGCCTCTCCAGGAGGGACGCCTCGCGCTCCAGCCAGCTCTTCAGGTGCCTTCGTGAAATTACTGTGTAGAGTCCACGGCTCTCACTTGATATTGTCATTGTGGATGCGTCTTTGCCAGTGTTAAGGGAAACACAGGATATGATGAGTCAAGAAATGAGGAGGCCTCTACTTAACTAGAAACTAGAAGCCAGACAACTGAAATGGCCTGGTCATGAATCGGATCCTTCCGACCCTTCTCCTCTAGGGGTGAGGTCTGAAAGTGAGCTCGTAGCAGTGGTTTAGTTCTTTAAAAAATAACCGAGGGGTGTCCTGGACAAGTTGTGTTCTTAGTTTAAGATGCTAAGCCAGTGGTTTTTTTTTAGCAGCATAACCCGTCAGATGAAAGACCCACACAGATGCCCAGGCCATGACATGTGAAGCAGAGCATCTCGGGTGGAGCGGGGCGGGTGCCCGGCCCTCACACCATGGACTCCTTACCAGGTCACAGCCCACGTTGGCCAAGGGCCATCAATATAATGGGGGACTATTCCAAGAGCTGCCATGCCATGGGAAACCACATAGGCTTGGTTGGTTCAGTTGTCTCCTCTGGAAGTGACTGAGGAAGGAGCCAGCTGCAACCCGGGAGCTCAATATGGGTGATGTCCTTCAGAGGCCACTGTGACACTGCTGCCTCTGCCTTTTGCCTTGTGCCCACAAATCAGGGTCCTCTGTGTACTTGAATGTCATTGACACACTTTTATTTTGTCAAGGAAAACAGCTTTCCGTAGGTATAATAGCTCATAGACATCAAGTGTGGTGTCACAGCAGGACAGTTTGGATTAGCTTTTTTTTTTTTAACACTTGGAAGCCCTGTCCATGGAGTGGGTATGTAACCCAGATGGAATCCTGAGGATGCATCTGATGAGTCTACGTCCAAGGGCATTCTAGGGAAGCTGCCTATATTCTCCCAAAATGAGAAAGTCCCAACACACACACACGAAAGAACTGTCCAGATTAAAGGATATTAACAAGACATGATAACTGAAGTGACAGGTGAGCCCCTTTGGATCTTGAACCAGAGGAAAATCTTTTCCATTTGCAGTTAGATTAGGTTTCTTGGCATAGGAGAACATTTGTTGGGCAGACAATAATATTGTGTCCATGCTGATCTGATTTTTTTTAAGGAAATAATGCATGAAGTATTTTAGGGGTGAAGAGACATGATATGTCACTTACCCTCAAATAGTCCACAGAAATGTGTGTGTGTGTGTGTGTGTGTGTGTGTGTATACACTACAGAGAAAGGTTGGGAAGTAAATGTGGCCAGATGCTAGCAGTTGGGGGAGTCTGGGTACAGAGCATACAACTGATCTTATTGCTGGTCTATAAATCTGAAATTATTTTAAAACAAAAGATTAAAAAACGAATGGATAAACACTAAATCATCAGATCTCTTTTTTTGCTACTAAGCAAGACAGCAGATTGTACTTTATATCCATTCGACAGTAATTGTGGGAGCAGTCACTTCTTGGGTTGGCTGAGAGCCAGCAGTGTGGACAAGCCTTTGGTGTCAGCGCCTCCAGGAGGCGCTCTGTGATGATTGAGTGCTCTGGGCAGCTAGCCACAGACCAGTTGATGGTTAAAAGCTGGTGGCTGCCCTGTTGGATGCTGCAGCTTTAGAAGGGTCCCTAATGGTGTTCATGTGCACTGAATTCATAGCTAACTTTTTAATACTTGGACATTGCTTTGTTATAGAAAGTATGACTTTGAGTTCACAGGCTTGGTCGTGAAACTTCTGATATTCCCCAAGCTTTTCTCTCCAATTCCCAACACGTTTCATTGCTAGCACCAGCAGGAAAGAAAAGTTCAGCAGATGCCTTAGTTTGCTTTTGTGAAATTTGGAGCGAGCCGAGGGTGTGGTCTAAGCCCCTTGCTGTCTCCGCAGGAATCCAGCTGAAGAAGGTGCAGGAGCAGCGGGAGCAGGAGGCCAAGCGCGAGCCGGTCGGCAACGACGTGGCCACCATCCTGTCCCGGCGCATCGCAGTGGAGTACAGCGACTCCGACGACGACTCGGAGTTTGACGAGAACGACTGGTCCGACTAAGCGGCCCCGTCGGACAGTGCGGTGCCCGCGGGAGCCGGGTACTGGGCACGTGTTGAGGGTGTCATGGCTGCCACCCCCCTAGCGGTATTCTAACCCTGTAGCATAGCACCTTTTGTATGAATCATGTGATATTGCTTCTGCACATCCAAAACTTCTGGGTTTTTCGGTATTTACTGTGTAATACTTAAGTGCCACTAACCATAGCAAATCGTGCTGCACCCGAGGAAATGCCGCCACCCCCGTGTTGTTCTGGACACAGCACCCGCTTCCTCCTGGCCGTGAGCGTGTCTAGTCGGTCGGGCTCCTCTTCTTGATCTTCCCTTCGCAGACTTGCTGTATGTTTGTGAAGCTGCCTGGTGTGAGGTCTTGGCAGGGGTCACGACCTTGTGTCAGAGTGACGTCTTCCGACCCGTTGGCGATACTGTTTTCCCATTTTGGTTTTTTCTTTTTAAAAAAAGTGTTTTTGAATAAGGTGGTTCTCAAGGGAAGTGTAACGAGCAAGACACTTCTGCTCGCAGATTCCAGCCGGAGGTGTGTGTGGAGGTGAGTGCTGCGCTGAGCGAGTGCGCCCTTCACGCGTGTCAGGTGTGGAGTTGCAGGGGCCCTCTGGCTGGGCTCCCTGAGGGCGTTTGCTCAGCAGGTGCTTGGGGGTGATTTTGTCAGGGGTGCAGCAGCCCAGCAGTGATGAAAAGGGAGAACAGAGGCCTTTTCCTCGGGTTCCTTGGGGATGGCACCCACTGCACTTGCCAGCCCTCCCTGTGGGCACTGGCTGGCCAGGACACATGCCAGCGTCCAGAGGTCCAGCAGCCGCGGTGCTGGGCTGGGCAGGGCTACGCGGGATGCCTGTGCCTTTCCTCTCCTGGTTGCTGCCTCCCGGCAGGGGTGCAACAGAGCGTGTCCTGGGGCACCTCGCGCCATTTGGCCTGCATTTTAAAAGCTTAGGTTCCCTGGGCGTAGACGCTGACAGCAATGGGCTTTTCCCGGTGCTGAGCCTGTTAAGCATGGCTGCTTGGGGAGGCCCCACGCCCTGTCCTGGAAGCACACTCTCCTCTCCCGCCTTCGTTGGCACATTAGGTTGTAAAGGCACCTCACAGGTGGCTTGGTCACCCCTCACTCTATAGCTGTCCCCTCCACCTCCCTGTTCCTCTTCCCATGTGGAAACACTAGAGACCAGTGGGGCTTACTTTCCTGGCTAAGGCAGATGCCTGGGAAATCAGGAATGAGCGCTTCCATTTTGTAATTCTGGACAGAGGACCATTGCATGTTTAGAATAAAGAAGTGCTCCAGGCTTGATTATAGGTGTGACTTCAAAGATGTGCCGAGGCCCTCGACTTGCCGAGGGATCCTACCTACGCAGTGTTTTGGCGGATTGCAGGTGTCAGATTCAGTGTCGATGAAGGATCTTGGGCCAGAAGCGCAGCTGTTGGGTGGAAGCAGTGGAAACAGGACGGTGGCTGGGGGATGCTTGTTGGCGAGCTCTCATGAGCGGGTCGGCCGGCCCGAGTCACAGCTGGGCATCTTCCAGAGGGCCCCAGTCTGGCTTGTGGCAGTCATCCTCGAAAGCCTGTGTACCACGTTTTAGCCACGGGGACGTCCCACGGTCTGCATCCCCTTCCCAAAGCTGCTTATGCTGGTCACCTGCTTCCTCAGCCATCCCAGCCGACCGGTGCGTGGTCTTGAGTTTCTCTCAGAACTGATCACCGTCTGGCTGCCACTAGAATTTTCTTGAATCCAAGTGATAGCTATTAGTGAACTTCTAAGTTGCTCTCTTTAGTTTCTCTCTCTTTTTTTTTTTTTCAAAAAGGGCCTACTGTATTGGCATTATTCTTGGGACTTTATTTTGTCTTATGATAGTTTGTCCTTATTGCTACTTTCGTGGGAGGAGTGACCTGTGTAATTCTAGAACTCCTGTCTGGTAATGCGTCTTTGTTTTTATGGCCCTTCTGTTCTCAGGACAGAGAGAACACATTAAAGCTACTATCCATGTCAGGACTTACTCTATTTATATCTTATTACAATAAAATTAGTGGCACTTTATTCATAAATATTCATGAGCCTGTTAATTATTAGTTGTCTTCCTCTAGCTTAACCAACAAGTTCTTTTCAACTTGATTTTATAACTAGTGAAAAAGCTTTTGCCCTGTTGTGTTCTGTAACCTTTAAAAGAATGGAAAATGACTAAAATCCAGTTTAGATTATTTTTAGATTATTTTTTCAGCAAGTCCAATTTATTCTGAAATTTAAATTCACATCTGTTCTAATATGGTATTACATGAAAAGAAAGAAGTGAAGATTTTGAAAAGTATTTACTAAAAGCGATGGAGAAAAACATTCAAAGCTTATTTCATTTCTACACAATTCATGTTTTCAAATCGCTGCTGTGTGCCGTAAGGCAGTCAGATTGTCCTTGGCCTTGTTTCTCCCTGTGTATTGATGTCTCTAGATCTTCTGCACGGCACAGACTTGGGAAAGGGAGTGGGAGTGTGCTCGACCCCATGGAGATGCGTGAGCTGGTCGGCAGAGGCGGGGACTTTGCATCCTTTGCTCAGGCCGTGAGGCTGGTCCCCTCATGTTTTTTTTTTTTTTTTTTTTACTAAGGATACTGATAGAAAGTTCATATTTTCACTTCAGCCAATTTTAGAACATCAACATGTTTCTGAGCATCAAGTGGCTAGGTTGTGAATGGTTTCTAATAATTTGCAACTGAAATACATTTTAATCCATTAAAGACTAGTGGGAATGTATCAGCCAGAGTAGCAAGTAATTTTTGTTTTATAACCCAGAGTATCTGTCATCTTGCAGTATTACCAATGCTGTTGTAAATTGAATTTAAAGTGGTATTAAAAAAAGAGCTGTTAAACAATTTTTATCTGTTTGTATATCTTACTATAGATTATGTATGAGTAACATTCCAAATAAAATCACACTTTTAACCCTAAAGGTTTTGCTTATTTATAACAATGTTGTATGTTTGACTTTTGGGGGAGAACTTGAGTGTTGTCTGGGTTGTTTTTTGCTTGTTTTTAGCACTTTTCCTATTAGACAGCAGAAGATACTGCTCTGATTTCCATTTGAATGTCTACACAATTTTGTGTCACCAAGACTTACACAGTTCCATGAGACTGAATTCTATGAGCGACTCGGGGAAGCACCAGCGTGATTAGAAAGAGAAGCCTTCCAGGAGCAGGAAGCAGCATGTTCAGAGGGCAGCAGCCAGGCAAGAGGGGCATGAGCACGTCAGGCTCAATGGTGATGGAGACCAACACTCCAGCATGGTCTACTTAGGAACGTTCTCACTTCATCCTCTAAGCGATCCTGCACAGTGGGCCTTCTCCCTGGTTCACGTGTGGAAAGTGAGTGTGAGGCTCACGGCTCACACAGGGACCTTGGTAGATTTAAAACTCAATCCCGGGCAGAATTACGTGTGGGGCCGTGGCCCCGAGATGGGGTGGTGGCTGTGGCCGCCTCAGGGACAGCCAGACTGGAGGTGGGGTTTCCTAGAGCAGCTGCGTTAGAGTTACCGGCACACACAGGTGTGCCTCTGCCGTAGCGCATGTCACCCAGGGTGGCACGGGTCCTGGCGTGGTGGGTCCTGGTATCACTCCCACCAGACTGTTGCACATTGGCCTGGTTATCTTTGTGTCCTCTGAGCCTTAGCACTCACTCTGTCTCCTACACGATGAGCAGCCGCTTGTGGAAGAGTCAGATAAGTGGGTGGGTTTCCAAGTTGCCTTTTTAGCAAAAGTAAGGAGTGTTCACCCTTTTATGATGTGGAGAATTTTGCTAGGTGCCTTAGAGGTCCTGTTTATCATACTTGCCATTTGATGTGTGGCTCCCTCCTTGTGGGTGTATTTCTCACCAGGCCAAGCTCGAGAGGTGGGAAGGAGCTTCTGCTGTGTCCTGTGTCTCAGGCACAGTCCCTGGCACTTAGAGGTGTCAGTAAGGAGTTATCGAGTGGTTGTTGCTTATGGGGCAGAAGGGGCGTCTTCTTCAGCAACTGCTGGGGGCCTGGTAAGAGCTCACATGCGTGGCTGTGTGTAAAACACTAGACTAGGCTCTGAAGCTTGGCATCCAGTGGGTGCGAGCCAGGCTGTCATCTGCAAGTCTCAAACGTAGACATTTATTATTGTCAAGAGATTTAGATATTTGATGTGCGCTCTGGTTGGGGCAGAGGGGGAGCGCCTGACCTAGTCTGTGGATCAGGAGGTGGTGAGATTTGAGAATGAACAAAAGTCAGCTAGGGGTATAGGGATGGGAAAGGGGTTTCCCTGTGGAGGGAACAGCATTTGCGTTCTCTAAGGCGGGAACGACAGTATGGGGGAAGGATGGTACCAAAGTGTTCATGAAGTGGAATGAGAGGAAGCCAACCTGGATGGGCTACAAAGATGGTGGAAATGTCCTAGGCCTAGCGCTGGGGATTGAGAGAGCATTCAGAGCCAAGAAACACCGCCACAGTGACACGTTTGCTGTCACTGCAGTCGTATAGAAATCTCTCCATATTTGCAGCCTATTGGTTTTTTTAAGTTTATCTTGATAGCCTCATGCCTCAGACAGTATCAATAGTGTATTTAGAAGGTTTCTTAGATCTATTTCATTCAGACGGTATCTATTATATTCAGAAGGTATCCTAGTACTCAGCCTGTCTAACTCGCTAGCACTCAAGATGGGAAAAAGACCATCACTTCCATCGTGGGAGGCTTGAAGCTTGGTCTCCTAACCCCTGAGTTTTCAAACTGTGGTCCTCCTGTTCCACATGGACGTCTCAGAGTTAGGTAAATATTCCCTCCTTCCCTGCACAGTGAATGTTTTATTATAGCAAATTGGAACCTATATTAAAGTTAATAAACACTCATATGCCCACACCTTACCCATCAATTTATTTTCTTTTTTATGCATTTCAAAGCAACTTGTACACTTCATTGCTGAACACTTCAGTGTATGAGTTTAATATTTGTAGTGTAAACTATACTAAGAGTAGAATGCACACATTTTTTTTTTTTTTGAGTTGGAGTCTCACTCTGTGGCCCAGACTGGAGTGCAGTGGCTGCTCCTGGCCACCGCAGCCTCGACCTGCTGGGCTCCGGCGATCTTTCCGCCTCAGCCTTCCAAGTAGCTGGAATTACAGGCATGCGCTACCATGCCCAGCTGATTTTTTGACTTATTGTAGAGATGAGGTCTCGCTGCCCAGGTGGGTCTCGAACCCACGGGCTCAGGCAATTCACTCACCTCAGCTTCCCAAAGGTGCGGGATTACAGGCTGAGCCACCGAGCCCGGCTGAATGCACACATTTTAAAGTATACTATCCGGCCGGGCTCGGTGGCTCAGCCTGTAATCCCAGCACTTTGGAAGACTGAGGCGAGTGGATTGCTTGAGCCCGCAGATTTGGGAACAGCCCGGGCAACTTGGTGAGACCTTGTCTCTACCGTGAATCAAAAATTAGCTGGGCATGCGAGTGCGCACCTGTAGTTCCGGCCACTGGGAAGGCTGAGGTGGAAGGATCCCCAGAGCTCAGCAGGTCCACATTGGGGTGGCTGTGAGTGTGCCATGGTACTCCAGCCTGGGCGATAGAGTGAGACTCCAACTCAAAAATAAATAAATAAACAAATAAACAAGTAAAGAAAGAAAGAAAGTATACCGTCCCACGAGTTTTAATAGTGTGTACACTTGTGTAATGCAAATCTCATCAAGATGGACAGCATTACTGTCACCTCACCAAGTTCTCTCATACTCTTTCAGGTGAGTTATCTCCCATCCCAGTCCCCCGAGTAACCACTCTCCTGATATTTTTCACCATGGATTAGCCTGCTCTAAAACTTTATATAAATGAAATAAAACTCCCAGCGCTTTCCAAGACGAGCAGATTGCTTGAGCCCAGGAGTTCAAGACCAGCCTAGGCAACATAGTGAAACCTCGTCATTACAAAAAATAAAAATATTAGCTGGACATGGTGGCAGGTGCCTGTAGTCCCAGCTGCTTGGGAGGCTGAGGTGGAAGGATTTCCTGAGCCCAGGAGGTCAAAGCCGCCGTAATGTGACCGTCATGATCATGTCACTACTCCAGCCCCAACTCAAAAAGGAAAAAAAACGGTACATATGTACTCTTCTGCATATGACTTCTTTCAGGCTCTCAGGACAATGTTTTTGAAACTCACTTGTATCCTTACATAGTATAGTTTATTCCTTGTTGTCACTGAGAGGTGTTCCACTGTATGAGCACAGTGAGGTTTTTTTTTTTTTCCAGAATTTGCACAAGTCTTCTGGATATATATGTTCATATATCTTAGACAAATACTTAGGAGTGAAATTGCTGCATCATGGGTAGATATATGTTTAGTTTTATAAGAAATTGCCAGATTTTTTTTCTTGCAAATTGACTGTACTATTTTATATTCCACATCCTTAGATGTGGTTTTCTTTGTATCGATCTTGTTTGGGGTTCACTGAGCGTGAATCTGTAAGCTCAAGTCTGTCATAAAATTTGGGAAATATTTGGGCATCATTTTTTCAAATATGTGCCCCATTCTTTCTGTTCTCTCCTTATCCTCCTATTATACATATACTAGACCTTTTGATATAGTCCCGCAAGACCTAGAGTTTCTCTCAATGTAAAATATATTTTTCTCTGTTCTGCAGACTGGATGCATTTTATTGATTTATTTTCAGGTTCACTGACTATTAAGACCATTTAGTGAATTTCTTAAGACCACTTAGTGAATTTTTTATTTCAGACATTGGATTTTTTCACTCTAGAGTTTCCTGTTGGTTCTTTTTGTTGTTGTTTGTTTATTATAAGCTTATTTTTCCTTTACATTTTTGAGCATAGGTATACTGGCTCTTTAAAAATCTTTGCCTGGCTGGGCTCGGTGGCTCCGCCTGTAATCCCAGCACTTTGGGAGGCCGAGGCAAGCGGATTGCCTAAGCCCACAGGTTCGAGACCAGCCTGGGCAACTTGGTGAGACCTCATCTCTACAATAAATCAAAAATTAGTGCACACCTGTAGTTCTGGCTACTTGGAAGGCTGAGGTGGAAGGATCGCCGGAGCCCAGCAGGTTGGCGCTGGGGTGGCTGTGAGCCTGGGTGACAGAGTGAGACTCCAAGTCAAAAAAAAAATCTTTGTTAATTCCAGCATCTAGTTCTTTTCAAGGTCAATCTCTGTTCATTGTGTTTACCTAGTCTTTTTGGATTGTATCCTGTACTTTATGAATGATACATGTTACAGACTCTGGATTCTGTTATGTTCCTCTAAGTACTGACTTTTTTTTTTTAAAGAGACCGTTAATATGGCTAGAATTAAGCCTTCACCACAGCCCACCCGCCAAATACACACAATGGATAACAGCAAAAATCTCTTAAGTTCTTTCAGCCATAGCCAGTCTGCTTGGAGCTGACCCTGCTCACACCTGAGTACAGAATCAACTGGAGAGAGGACCAGGTTTGCTTGTAAGTTTTGGGCCCCCTGTTGGCTCTGCTTTCCAGAACCACCTTCACTTTCTCTCTGCTTTGGTCACTCTGAACTTGGTCCTCTCATTTTTTTTTTTTTTACCCAGTAAGATTGTGGGTTAAGCCAACCAGACAAGACTGCAGATTTTCTGTTCGAGCTTAACTGCCCTCTGGGCAGGATGGGCCCTGCCCTCAGCAAAACACCATTAAGAACCAAGAAACACCCAGAGTTCTTTCCTTCTGCAAAGCATCAAATCTTTGTTTTTTATTTCCATGCCATGCTTTCAGTGGTTATGGGGTGTATTTTGTGCAGTTTATACTTGCAGTCTGTAGAGAGTTGGTCATTCATGGACTAGTTTTACATTCCCAGAATATTGGATGTGATGTTTATTTTTTTAAATATTTTAAATGAAATTTTTTAAATGCAGATTGGTATTTAATACCAAATTACTGCAAATGACCAGCATTTCCATCTTTCTGCCAGGCAAACATGTTGTCAGGCTCCCACGATAAAACCCAGGACATCTTTCTGTAGCTAAGTGATATCCAAGGACTGCATGGTGTGCTGTGGAACATCTGTGGGTGTCTCCTTATCTCTGTGAATCAGAATGTTCTCTAAACTGTGCAAAAATCAAAACCAAAACAGTGTATGGGTACCAGGAGACTGAGACGGTGCTGACAGATTATTATTAGCCTCAACCTCAGTCTCCATGTTCACCAAATAACCCTTGTGTTTTTCCCTGCATGTTATACGTTTAGATCAAGAATAAGTCTATACACATATTTATTTTTGATTATTAGGGCTCACTTTTAAAAAAGGGCTCCACTAATTAAAAGTCTGAAAACCACTGCTTGATACCACCCCTGTCTTGAAATGTTCATGTTCTAACAGCACCTTACACAAGAGGGGTCTTGACTGCAAAAGCATGCAGAGACATCGCTGGCCCTGAGACGGGTCACTTAGGCCCTCTGGCCCTCCGCACTTGGGGAGGAGAGTTGGGCCTGACCCTCACCTGAGACTGTCCCGACTGATGGCCTGATGGATGGCCCTGCCCTGGATGGAGTGGGAAGACGTGTTCTCTGTGTCCCCCTCTATGGTCCTGGGAGCAGATGGATGGGTTGGTGTGTGGTGTTTGCAGGTCAGCACGGTCCCTCCCGGCCTCTGTCTTGGGTACCGCCGGCACAGCCCTTGCGGGTCCCTGTATGGCTCTGTTTCCCAACCCTGACTGTTCCCCAGTTCTGTGTGCTACACGTGTGTCCCAGTCGCGCCAGCTCCTTTTAAAGCTTTCAACTGTGCATTTTGTGTTCTGTGAAGACAGCCTTAACGTGGAGTCCCGTCACAAGCTTGGGAGAAAGTGGATGCTTCATTCGGACAGGTGAGTAGCTTGTCAAGGTGTCCCAGTAGGAACTTCGATGACAAAGAGATTGGCTTTCAAAGTGCACTTTCTCTGCAGAGCCGATGCCTGGACTTTGATGGGCCACGTCACGGTGCTGGCCTGTGGCGGACCACACCTGTGGGCATTTAAACCCTGCCTTCACTCCAGGTATCACGATTGAGCCGTTAGCTTGTAAGCACCATGATGAGCCAGAGGTGGTGAATTGGTCGATGATTTGCCGTGAAGAAAAATTAAGAAGCCATGCCATTTGAGAGTAATTTACAAACCCAGCAAGTGGTACTTATCTTGAAGTGGCATTTAAAAGCATTTACTATTTGGGGATGTGCTTCAGCCACTCTGATCTAAAACCAGTTTAAACAGAAGCCGAATAGTTTGAGGCCAGTGACTGTCACTCGGCATCTGCGTTTCTGCCACCATGTGAGTGATGGTGGCTCTAAATGTACCTTTTACTCTTTTGAAATCCAGACTTTCAGGTTTTTTTCTTTTTCTTTTGAGTCGGGGTCTCACCCAGGCTGGAGTGCAGTGGCACCATCATGGCTCACCGCAGCCTCGACCTCCTGGGCTTTGCTTCTCCTTCCACCTCAGCCTCCTGAGGAGCTGGGACTATAGGCGTGTGTCCCTACACCCGGCTAATTTGATTTTTTTGTAGAGACGAGATCTCACTATGTGGCCCAAGCTGGCCTCTAGTTCCTGGGCTCAAGCAATCCTCTTGCCTCAGCCTCCCAAAGTGCTGGGATTATAGGCATGAGCCACTGCACCTGGCCGCGGACTTTCGGATCTTGGTAATGAAGTGAGGGTGCCATCTGTGATGTGAGCTCCTTCAAAATGTCTCTTAATATTTCAAAGATCTGGACATACACTTGGTTTTCAGGTGACAGCATTCCAGGGACATGTGCCTTGAGATCTAGCACAGGAAGCCGTGTGATGAGTCAACACCAGGTGATCGCTGTGAAGCCCCTGGGCTGTCCCCCTTGAGGGACCCCTGTCACCACATTGCCACTCCCATGGGCCACGGTGTTGTGGCCCTGGCAACCACATGTCCTTCCTTTCCCTGGTCTTTGGATGACTCAGCACAGCACCCTGGGCGCCGCCTCCATTCACACAACTCGGTTGCTGGGCTCTTTCTTGGTGGGGTGTTGATCCCCGCAGCCCCCCGGGTCACCATGGCTCCTGCCATCCTTCTGTTCTCCCCAGGCTGCCGGTGGGTGTCTCGTCCTCTTCTTTTCCAGATGCTTCCATGGCCAACCCGTCCTGACCCCACCCCACCATACAGGGTCTCGGAGGGCAGAAGCCACAGAGGTTATAAGGAGCAGGCCTTTTCAGAGATGGCTACAAATTATATCTGAGCCGAGATGCCAGCGAAGGGGCCGGGCAACAAGCTCCCTTGACGCCTTCTCGGCTGAGACTGGTTTTTCTCCAAGGGCCATTTTCACACCACCTCCATGGGAGTCACCTGGCTAAAATTCAGAGCTCCAGGCCTCGTGCCAAACCCACTGAACCAAAGCCTTGTGCACGGGACCCAGACCCACAGCATATCCAGTCACTCCAGAGGGTGACTCTTACTCAGTATGCCCAAGTGAAGATTAAGTGCTGCTCTTGCCTGAGCTGACATGGGCGATGAGCCCGGACATGCCCCCTGGGAGGCTCAGGTGGGCCCAGCGCCTCCTCCCTCTGGGCTGTCTGTCACTTGAGCTGTTGGCAGCAGCTGGAGCCCCGAGGGGGTGGGAGGGTGGGTGGTAGAGAGTAAACCAGGTTATGACCCGGTCATCTTTGTCTTTGGACCCGGGTGCAAGGATGCAGGATTGCCACCCTTCATTCGCATCTGGTGGCCGGGTTCCAGTTCCTCTCAGAGTGGCTCTTCCCAACCCCCCCCTGCAGAGCTGCTCACTGGGCGCCTCACACCATCAGGTCAGCGCAGGGGTCTTGGCTGTGCAAGCACGCGGGGGTGTCACTGGCTCTGTGGCAGGTCACTCGGGCCCCCGACTGCTATGGCCCTCAGCGCCCAGGGAGGAGATGGGGGCCTGACCCTCACCCGGGACTGTCCCCACCAATGGCCCTGATGGACAGCCCTGCCCTGGCTGGAGTGGGAAGACGCATTCTCTGTCTCCCACTGTGGTCCCGATACAGGCGGCTGCATGTCAGGACAGTCCCTCCCAGCCTCTGTCCTGGACGCTGTGGACACCACTGACATGACCCAGTTTCCTTCCCATGATTTCTCTCCTGCCCTGTCTGCTGCATGCATGTCCCTAACAGTCCCGCCAGCTCCTGGTGGCAGCGGTCAGATCAAGAGGGCGGCAACCCCGGCCCTTTGTCCTTGCTGGGACTGGCAGCATCAGAGGAGGCACTCAAGAAAGCAAAGGAAGCTGGGTGCGGAGGCTCACACCTGTTATCCCAACACTTTGTGAAGCAGAGACGAGAGGATTGCCTGAGCCCAGGGGTTCGAGACCCGCCTGGGCAACTTGGCAAGACTGCGTCTCTACAAAAAAAAAAAAAAAAATTAGCTGGACTGTGGTGGCATATGACTGCAGTCCCAGCTGCTTGGAAGGCTGAGGCAGAAGGATCGCTTGAGCCCAGCAGGTTGCAGCTGTGGTGGCCATGATCGTGCCACTGCACTCCAGTCTGGGCAACAGAGTGATTCTGACTGAGAAAAGAAGTAAAAGCAAGAAAACAAAGGCCTGCACTGATGTTCTCCGGGCCATGCCTTGGACAAAAATGCTTTTGTGGGGCTGGCCGCTTCCCGTCCTTGGTCTTCTGTCTCTGACCTGCTTTCCCAGGAGTGCCTCCAATATTCCCTCTGAAGGGAGGCCCGTGGGGTCCTCTCAGGGGTCCTCAGCATTCCCATTAGTTACTTGGCTTTAAATGGGAAACAGAATACACATTCTCTGGTGGGTACCACCCCTGGGAGTCCTGGTTATCTGGCCCCTGCTGAGACCCATGGCTGGAGTCACCCCAGTGGGGCCCTGCCCTTGCTCTGACAAAGGCTGCCTCTGTGTTTGCCCTGGTGGTCCAGGAGGGCGGGGGGAGAGCCCTGTCCACGTCACCCTGCTGGACTCATTCCCAGTGAGTCTCGAAAAGGGGCAGCGCTGTCTGCCCTGAGGCCCTTGAAAGATGGAGACTGGGACTGGGTGGGGTGGCTTATGCCTGTCATCCCCGCACTTTGGGAGGCAGAGGCAAGAGGATTACCTGAGCCCAGGGGTTCGAGACCCGCCTGGGCAGCTTGGTGAGACCTCGTCTCTACAATAAACCAAAAAATTAGTCAGGCATGGTAGCGCACACCTGTGGTTCTAGCTACTTGGAAGGCTGAGGCAGAAGGATCGCCTGAGCCCAGAAGGTCGAGGCTGCAGGGGCAGTGATCATGCCACTGCACTCAGACCTGGGGGACAGAGTTAGATTCTGACTCAAAAAAAGAGAAAGAGAGCTGGAGACTGTCAAAGTAAATCAGGACAGGTGACTCCCTTGGGATCCAAGAGGGTGGGAAGTGGGGCTTCCGGCCTCCGGTGCCTCAGGGAGTGTTACAAGGGAGCAGAGAGAAACCCAGCTGCTGCCCAGGAGGAGGACAGCCCCACCCTTTGGGTCTGGGACCCCCCCACCAGGTTGGGCATGGCGGGGGGGGTGTGGAGACTAGCACATCCCCTGGGGAACAGTGGGGCAGGGGCTGCGGGAGGGAGGGAGGGAGGCTGGGGGCCTCACAGGGTCGGGCTCTGGGTCTCAGCCTGACCATCTCTGCTGTCCCCACCGGAGTGTGACACACCCCTTTGCATCTCACGCCTTTCTGCCAAGCCGCATCTGGGCCGTGATGTGTAAAGTCAGAGAGTGGCAGAGGGGGGCAGTGGGGGACAGGGATGGGACCTGCCTGAGTCCGGCATCCCGCGAAGACTCTTGCCTGGTCTAGTACCCAAAGCATGCCAGTGACATGGGCGCTGTCACCCATTTCTCAAGCGGGAAGACAGAGGCCCAGTCTGCCCGCAGGCAGAGAATGGAGATTCCAATCCCGGCCTTCCTGAGCCCAGACGCTGAGTCCTCCCTCCCTAGCCTCCTACAGACCCTTTGTAGGAGGTCGGTCAGCCCATCCACCCTTCTCTGCCTGGGAGCGCTGGGCCCTGCCGGCCTCCTGGGAGGTGAGGCCCAGGAGTAGCCAAGTTCAGTTGAGGAAACACCTGGCCTCTTCCACGTGAGACTGTACGATGGCCCGAGAGACCGGCTGCCTGAACATGGCCCCAAGCACACTGTGAAACCCCCTCTGGTCCAGGAGAGCCCTGGGGACACAGGAGGGGAACTTTTTAAAAGTCCTGACATCAAAGCTGCGTGGCTGAAACACCCTGCTTGGTTCCCTGCAAATAGAGGAGGGTGTGGAGGGAGCCGGACGCTGGACCTGATCCCATCTGTGGGGGGATCTGTGCCCACCCAGGGCTGCACAGGCTGCCTGTGGGAGCACATGTGTGGCACAGGCCCTGGGCGGGGTGGTGGGGGGGCGAGGACAGGACAGTGGCAGTTTTGGGGAGCGGCCCTCAAGGTAGCTGGGGCGTCAGGGGACAGGTGGCTGTGGCTTTGGAGGACCCGGAATCTCAGGATGGGAAGGTCTGCCAGGCCGGGTCAGCCGAGGCCAGCCCCGCGGCGGGGAAATCTTGCCTGGCGTCCCCCTCCCCCATGCCACACTCATGACCTGAAGGCGTCACGGGGCAGGGGAGAGGGAGCAGGCCAGGCCCTGGGGTCCGAGCCCAGAGCCGTCCTTGGAAGTGACCAAGGCTCTGCTGGAAGGCGGAGTGGAGCGGGGGACCGCCCATCACCCTGAAGGGATATCAAGGGCAGGGCGGCCTGGCCATCTCTGCAGCCTCTCTGCGGCCGGGCCCAGGCCCAGGCCTTTGCAGGTTTAAATCCGAAACCACTAGGAAATCTGCCTTGGGAGGTGTCAGGGCTCAGAGAACAATGCCCCACAAAGAAGACCTCAGAAGCAGGTGCAAAGGTCTTTCTCTGACCACCTCTGGCCTCCCTGCCTCTGGCCTCTCCTTCTCTCTGAGGCTGGCCATGGAAACGAGACTCCCTCTTCCCCAAGGCGGGTCCTAGAAGCCAGAACCCTCTTCCCCAAAAGCCAGCCACAACATCCACAAATATTTCTTTAATTTTCCCTCTATCTCTCTGTGTGGAAATTGACCAAAAAGAAATTGCCAGACCCATCTCCTAAGACCCCCACTCCAGAGAGGGTCCCGCCCCACGCCCAGATGGAAGGAATCGTGCTTAGAGAGACAGAGAAGAGAAGAGACAGACAGGCCTGCCTTGGCTTCCCCACTCTACTAGTATTAGATTCTACCCTTTTTTGTCCAATGCTATTTTTAAAAAAAATTTAATGGCGTTTATTTGAGCAAAGAGCGATTCACGAATGGTGTAGCCGTCAGAACTGCAGGGAGCTTTTCAAACCTGAACACGGAAGTACAGAAATAACTGGTTTGATCCCAGGTGTGTGAGTGATTTACACGTGATCCGACCTGTCGACTGCCTGGGGTTGGCTGGAGCTCCGCCGCGTGTGATTGCCTGAGAAGCGGCGATCTGTTTCAAGAAATACGCTCCTAAGTTGGGCTTGGGTTTGTTTGTGTTCTAAGTTAGGCTGCGGTTTGTTAACGGAGAAACTCAGACGTTTGGAGCCAGCATCAGGTCAGTGGCTTCCTGCCGATTTCATTTAATAATTCCCTTGCTTTGGGCCAGCCTCTCAATTTTGAGAGATGGATGAAAACCTTGGAAATTTGACACACCTTTTTCGCAGTCATAAGGTCCAATCTATGTCTAATCTATATGACATTTCAGTCAAAATGTCCAATCCTACGTGGCTAAAAATGGACCATTATTTTTAGTAGACAATTTTTTATTTTTGAGTTGGAGTCTCACTTTGTTGCCCAGGCTGGAGTACAGTGACACGTTTACGGTCCCCGCAACCTTGACCTGCTGGGCTCAGGCGATCCTCCTGCCTCAGCCTTCCAAGTAGCTGGAGCCATAGGCGTGCACCACCATGCCTGGCTAATTTTTTTGATTTATTGTAGAAATGAGATCTTGCCATGTTGCCCAGGTTGGTCTCGAACCCCTGAACTCCGACAATCCTCTCGCCTCCACCTCCCAAAGTGCGGGGATAACAGGCACCAGCCACTGTGCCCAGCTGACAGTTTTTAAAAAATGGACACTTTATAAAAAATGGGCAATTTTCTTTGTGCTTAAAAGCACAAAATGGACAATTTCCCCCTTATCTTTGGGTCTTCATCCTGAAGTCTCCCCTGTACACGTTAAATACACTGGTATGCTTTTTCTCTGCCTTTGGCGAGCTGATTTTTAGCAGACTTTCCCCTCGGCCCCCACCGAAGAATCCCATCGGCCCGACCCAGAGGAGGAGAGGCCAATTCTGAGTTTGGGGCCTGTGGGACCCTTGGGGGGACTTTACCCGAGGGTCAGAGGCCCCGGCACCGTGGAAAGCACATGAAATGGAAGACGTGCTTCCTGCCTTTTCCCTTAAGAGTCTGCCGAGGGCATCCACGGTAGGGATCAACGTCGCAGGACGGCGCCCTTGGGAGGCTCTGACGACCCCCACCCCACGTCCCCAAAGTCAAAGTCGCCGGAGCGCGGTCAGATGGCTTGCCCAGGCGCCCTCCCTGCGCGTCTCTTGGGAAGCACCGCCCTCCGGTGGCCAGAAGACGACGCGCGGCCTCTGAAGACCGGCCTCCCAGGGTCAGCTCGTCCCTTGACTCACCCATCCTGCCTGCGTCCCACACATCCGGATTCGCCCTGCCCTGCGGTGGGAAGGGGGCTGTCTGACTTCCCAGGAGGACACCTCAGCAAACTCCCGTCCACATGGAAACCGTCCATACCCACGACCAGGCAATTTCAGGTCTCGAAATATGTCTGCGGCAGACTCGATTTTCCAAAACTGGGAGGGAGACAGTATTTCGGGACGTGGGTGCTCTTCTGGAATCCTACCGCTTCCTGTCGACAGCGGTGCCCGTTTCCCTGTCCTTGAAGCCAGTGGGACTTGGGAGTGGCCTCGATGCAGGCCCGGCTTCCGAGTTTAGGCCCCAGGAGGCCGGGAGGCTTCTGCCGGGGTCTGTCTTAGATGCGCCTTCTGGGACTTGGCCCACACGTTGTCAGGAAGCCCAGCTGCACGGAGAGGCCACCTGTGAGGGTCTGCTCCCAGCTGAGGTCTCAGCCATCAGCCAGTGTCGTGGACCAGAGCAACGAGTGACGTCACAAGACACCAGAGGACGTGCGCCCCGGCCCGGCTGTCCACTGGGATGGAGACGGCCCGTCCTCCCTGAGCTCTTCCTGCCAGGATCACAGATTTGGGAGCAAAAATGAATGTGGTCACCATTTTCGATTAGTTAGATTTGGGGTAACGTGTTTTTTGTTTGTTCGTTTGAGTACTGGTCTTCCTCTGTCACCCAGGCTGGAGTGCAGTGGCACGGTCATAGCTTGCTGCAGTCTTGACCTCCTGGGCTCAGGCGAGCCTTCCGCTTCAGCCTCCGGAGTCATTGGGACTACAGGTGTGCACCACCATGCCCGGCTTATTTTTTTGTGGAGATGAGATCTCCCTGTGTTGCCCAGGCTGGTCATGAACTCTTGGGCTCAAGTGATCCTCCTGCCTCAGCCTCCCGGAGTGCTGGGATTACAGGTGTGAGCCACCGTGCTCGGCCTGGGGTAACCTGTTACAGAGCCTTCATAACTGCCGCAGATGTGTGCTTCAAATTTATTTGCCCAGGAATAAAATGACACATTCACCACAGCATTGTTTCAAATAACAAAAGATTGGAAAACATCCTATGTCCCAGCAACAGAATATTGATTAAATTATAGTACATACACAGTGGAACACTCTACAGCTGTAAAAAAAAAAAAAAGAAAAATGAGGGCTTTGCAGTGAATTGACGTGACCTTCAAGATACATTACTAAAGTGAAAAACTCAAGAAGCAGTAAAATGTGTCTATAGGCTATTCATGCGATTAAAAAAACAGGTAAAAAGGATACACATCTTTTTATGTGCATGAACTATCCTGAAAGAACCCACAAGAAAGTGATGACATTACCTCAGGGGAGGCCCCTGGGAATCTCAGGGGGTAGCAAGACGGGAGATCTCTACTGCAGACCTTATAAGTGCCTTTAATCATGGGAACATCTACCTCTGTAAAAAAAGTTCCTAATTATTTTTGAGTGTAAAAAAAAAAACCCTCTTTGATATGCTTGGCACAGTAATATAGAGAGAAAAGACACAGCTCCCAATCACCATCATAAAATAGATCACGTTGCTATCCTTTATACTAAACTCAAGTTCGAGACTCAGGAGCCTTGGTGGCATGATCCAGTCTGGGTCTGAAGTCCTGAGGACCGAGGGGCTGGAGGTATAAACCCCAGTCCAACGGCAGAAGACGAGAGGCGATGTCCCAGGCAGGCAGGAAGCAAGCAGGGCGAATTCCTCCTTCTTTTGATTTCTCGAGACCCGCAACCGAAAGAATGAGCCCTGTCCACACTGGGGAGGACAGTCTCCCACACTGAGTCCACAGATCTACATGCTGCTCTCATCCAACACATCCCATCCAGAAACAATCCAGAAACAATCTGGGAAGCTGGTAGCCCAGTCAAGTGACGCACAGAATTCACCACCACAGGGGTAAAGTGCGAGGTCTCTAGAATCAGGCTGCTTGGGTTCAAATCTTGGCTCTGTTCTGTAACCCTGGGCAAATTATTCAATGGACCAATTTTCTAGTTGTTCTCATGTCCACACTGGAGGAATCCTGGGGCTTGCTTTGAAGGACTGTTCAGAGTTTGGTAATTGGCCATTGATCAATTCAGATTTTCTACTTCTTACGTCAGTGGAAGCATTTGGAGTTTTTATGGGGACCGATCTGTTTCATCTTCCATTTTTATTTCATATTTTTCTTTATTTGCATCCCCTTCCTATTTTTCTTGAGTAGTTTTACTCCTGACTTGTCTGCATTTGAGCTCTTTCCAAGAATATCTGACTTTATTCGTCTTTTCTGCTTTCATATTTATCCTCTATTTCATTTGCGTCTGCCCTTATCTTTGAGGTTTTGTCTGTTTGTTTGCTGGCTTGGGTTTACACTGATTCTTTTGGAGCTTATTGAACCAGAGCTTCACTCATTGGTGGTGTCCTAATGGATGCCTTTAACACTATGGCTTTACCTCTGAGTGTTGCTGTAGCCTTTTCAGTCCTGTAAATTTAGACACGTGATTCTATCATTGTCATCCTATCTAAAACAGTTAGCAGCTTCCCTGATTTCTCTTCTTTATTCCAAAGATGATTTAATCATATTAGATTTTCAGTTTTCATCCTTATGAGATTATACACATTGACCCTTTTGATACTGATTTTTTAACTTTTACATAAGGCCTGAGGACACGGTCTGAATGGTGCTGCTTCTTTGGTGTATAAGGAGATGCCCTTTGTGGCCTTATGTGTGTTCATGAATGTTCTGCGTGCCGCGGGAGGTGATGGGTACACTTTCTGTACTATCTAACTGATCATGCTTGTTTGACATATTCATTCAATCTTCTGTGCCTTTGGTTTCTATTTGCTTCTTTGATCTATAAGTTACAGGATTTTTAAAAAACGTCTAACTCAGCTGGGCTCGGTGGCTCAGCCTGTAATCCCGCACTTTGGGGGGCTGAGGTGAGTGGATTGCCTGAGCCTGCGGCTTCGAGACCTGCCTGGGCAACTTGGCAAGACCTCATCTCTACAAGGAATTAAAAAAAAATTAGCCGGGCGTGGTAGCGCGCACCTGTAGTTCCAGCTACTCAGAAGGCTGAGGCGGAAGGATCACCGGAGCCCAGCAGGTTGAGGCTGCAGTGGCTGGGAGCGGCCACTGCACTCCAGTCTGGGTGACAAAGTGAGACTCCAACTCAAAAAATAAAAATTAAAATTAAATTTAAAAAAAGTCTAACTCAATGGTTGATTTTATATTGATAAGTACTTATATTTTAATTTATAATATTCCTGTTTTTCTTTCCAATTTAAACATGTTGGGCTAAAACAGTTTTGATGCCAAAATTGCTACACAGCTTTCTTTTTATTTATATTTGCCTGGGATATGTTTAATAACTTTAAAAATTCTTTTTGTGTCCTTATGTTTTGTGTTATAATTATTTTAGATAGGAAAATATAGTTTATTTAGAAGGTAAATTAGAGAGAGAGAGCTGATTCACCTCCTCGAGGTAGGGTAGGGGGCCAAACCTTAGGAAAACATGACCAGCCACAGGGCTGGGTCAGGTTTTAATAAAACCATGGCCATTCTTTTGTTTAAAATATGTTTCACACAAACGTGCAGGCATATACACACACTCACATGTATGAAGTGAATAGTTTTCTTTCTTCTTTGCTAATCTTTAAGACCTTCGTCAGATTAAGAAGTTTCCTTCAGTTTCTAGTTTAAGATTTTTTTTTTTTTTTTTTTTTTTGAGTCGGAGTCTCACTTGGTCGCCCAGGTTGGAGTGCAGTGGCATGCTCACGGCCACTGAAGCTTTGACCTGCTGGGCTTGGGCAATCCTTTCACCTCAGCTTTCCAAGTATAGCTAGAACTACAGGTGCGCACCACACACCAGACTAATTTTTTGATTTAGTGTAGAGACAAGATCTTGCCATGTTGCCCAGGCTGGTCTTGAACCCCTGGGCTCAGGCAATTCTCTCGCCTCTGCCTCCCAAAGTGCTGGGATGACAGGAAGATTTTTTTTTTTTTGTAAATAGGCGTTGAATTTTATAAATTACCTTCTGCATTTATTTAGATGTTCATATGACTTTTCTCCCTTAAGTTGTTAATTTCAGATTACATTATTTTGTTAACTTTTTTTTTTTTTTTTTGAGTTGGAGTCTCACTCTGTCGCCCAGACTGGAGGGCAGTGGCCGCTCCTGGCCACCGCAGCCTCGACCTGCCGGGCTCCAGTGATCCTTCCGCCTCAGCCTTCCAAGTAGCTGGAATTACAGGCATGCGCTACCACACCCAGCTGATTTTTTGATTTTTTGTAAAGATGATGTCTCGTTGCCCAGGCGGGTCTCGAACCTGAGGGCTCAGGCAATCCACTCACCTCAGCCTCCCAAAGGCGCGGGATTACAGGCTGAGCCACCGAGACCGGCTTGTTAACATTTTGTTTAGAAGTTTTGGGTTTATTTTCATGAGTGACATTAGTCTACAATTCTCCTTTTTAAAACTTATCAGATTTTGGTATTAAGGTTATGTTTGCTCATAAAATAAGCAACCAAGCATTTTTGCTTTTTTTTCTGTTCTGTGGGAAAGTTCGTGTGAGATTGGCATTTTTGGTCCTTCATTTCAGATTTGGTAGAGGTCAAGAATGAAACCATGGGACACCGAGCTTTTCTTTGTGGAAATTTTTTTTTTTATGTTGATTCCATGTCTTTAATGTTTCTAGGACAATTCCAGGTTTTTATATATTCTTGAGTTTTTTCTGATTAAGCTATCTTTTTCTAAAAGTTAGAATATTTCTTGTAAACGTCAGGAAAAAGCTATTTGTCATAGTCTCTTATTATCTTTTTCGATGCCAGCAGCAACGATAGTGATGTTCTTTGTCCCATGACTGAAATAGGTTTGTGTTTTCTCTCTTGTTTTCTTAATCAGGCCCACTGGGGCTCGGCCGATTTTATTAGTCTTTTCAAAACAACAACAACATTTAGCCTTGTTCATCCTTTCTGATTTATGTTTGTTTTCAGTTTCATTTCTTTCTGCTTGGAATTTTATTACTTCTTTCTTTTTCCCTTCTTTGGGTTTATTTTGCTATTCTTTTTCTAACTTCACAAGCTGGAGTCTTTGTTCATTTTTTTTTCAGTCTGTCTTCTCTTCCAATACACATTTTTATGTCTATGGTTTTTTTTCTAAATTCTTCATTGAATTCCATAAATTGTGAAATGTAGTCTTTAATTAACATTCTGTTCAAGATTTCTAATTTGCATGTTGAATGATTTAGAAGCGAGTTTCTTAATTTCCAAACAGGTGATGATTTTCTCCTTACCTTTTTGTTTCTGATTTCTGGCTTTATTACCCTCAAGTTTTGGAATGTGCTTGGCATGATACCATGCATGCTGTCAAAAGATTTACTCTTTTTGGGGGCGAGAGGAAGTCGGGGTGGCATGCTCACAGTTCACCACAGCCTCAACCTCCTGGGCTCAAGAGATCATCCCGCCTCAACCTTCTGAGTAGTTGGGACTACAAGTGCATGCTACCATGTCCGGATTTATTATTATTATTTTTTTAGAGATGAGGTCTCGCTATGTTGCCTAGGCTGGTCTTGAACTCCTGAACTCAGGCAGTCCTCCTGCCTCAGCCTCCTGAAGTGCTGGGATTATAAGTGTGAGCCTCCACGCCCAGCTGTACAGCCAGTTTTAGAAAATAACATATATGAGGTTATTGGATGAGGTGTTTGACATGTGTGCATTGATTTGATTTTTTTGATATTGTTAACTCTTCTCACTGAAGTTTTTCAGTCACTGAGATGCTGTTAAAAAAACAGCCCACTAAACATTTGGATATTATCTCTTCCTTTTTGGAATTCTGTCCACCTTTCCTTCACATGCTTTGATAACTGTTAGTATGGCTTATAATTTCATGCCTTATTTATGTAGTACCTACTGTATACATGCATGCCGAGCATGTTGTTATACACCCAGTTATGTCCTCACAACCTCCCTGAGAGGTGGGTGCTAATATTATACCCATTTACCAGGAGGAAATTGAAAATAGCAGAGCCTTAGGGAGGTGAGGGAGATGCCCGGGAAGGTACAGAGCTTGGGCCAACTTCGAATCTGTTCCTTAACCAGGCGTGTGCCTCTTTCCAGTCGATGAACTTCTGTCCTGTGATACATGCTTCTTTCTAGGGATTTTCTTTGCCTTAAGTCAATTTTGTCTGATATTAATAATGCTTAATGCTTCGCTGGCTTTTTTGTTTACATGTTTTTGGTCATTCTTTCACTTGCAACATTCTGCATCCTTTAGGTTTTAGACATGTCTCTGTTAACAACAAATATTTAGGGTTTTTTTCCTCTCCTTTGGACAGCTTTTGTGTTTTAATTGGAAAAACAAGTTTCACATGACTTCTTGCATCTGCTGTTTAGAGCTAACAGGCGAATTTGTGCGTTTCTTTGTCTCTTTTTCTTTCTTTCTTTCTCTCTTTCTTTTCTTTTTCCTTCCTTTCTTGCCGTCTTGTGAATTGACTTTTTAAAAAATCATTCTAATGTTTTCTTTAGGAATTTGTATACGGTTCCTATCTTTTAAATCATTACTCTGAGAAATACAATATGGAAACTTAATTTATCAAAGTCTAAAGTTAATCGATAATTTTCCCCAGGGGTAATAAAAATGATTTTTAACAGCCAGCCTGGTGCACTGTGGACCCAGCGGAAGGCTCGCCAGCCACTGGCTCAGGGGATGGACCGCCAGGGTGTCTGCCCCATGTCACACACCTCCAGGACCATACAAGGGCTGGCGTCTATGTTACTCCATAGAGTCACTCCACTGGCGTCTATGTTACTCAGCTTGGGTCGCCATGGCAAAATACCACAGTCTGGGTGGCTTCAACAACCCAGATTTATTTCTCTCTTCTTCTTGGCTTACAGACAGCTGCCTTCTTCTCCCATGGAAAGAGATGGCGAGAAGGGGAGGTGAGGAGGTAGGGAGGGAGAGGGCGGAGAGCCAGGAGGTGAGACTGCCCTCTGGCATCTTCCGAGGGCACTCATCCCACCCTGAAGCCCCACCCTCTTGACCTCTTTGAACCCTAGTCACTCCCCAAAAGCCCCGCCTCCAAATGCCATCACATTTGAAGTGAGGGGCTGGGAGGATGGGCAATTCCGCTCACGGAACCCTTGTCTGACTTGCATGCCCTCCAGCCTCATAGGATAGGATTGTTTTGTGCAATGTTCTTTCTGATGTATCCCAGGGTCGACTCTTATTTTTGCACACTGTTTTTGTGTACATCAGACCTTCCATTTGGGCTCATTTTCTTTCTCCTGCAGTACGTTCTTTTAGCATTTTCTTTAGGGGGGGGATCCGCTGGAGATCAACCCTTGTTACGTTCACCTGGTCATAGCTTCATCTGGCCCCTGTTCCTGTTGCAAGTGATGGTCCCTTAGCTCTGAAGTCCCCTTCCATGCTCTGCTTTGAAACCTGGGTGGGGGCTCTACCTGCCATTCCCTGGCAGGTTTGGGAGTTTTTTTTATTTGGCTCTGGCAGTAGAGGGCTCAGCCAGCCAGGGTTCAATCAGGAGAAAAACTACACTGGCTATTTGGACAGGAATATATATATTTTTTTGAGTTGGAGTCTCACTCTGTCACCCCGACTGGAGTGCAGTGGCCACTCCCGGCCACCGCAGCCTCGACCTGCCGGGCTCCGGCTATCCTTCTGCCTCAGCCTTCCAGGTAGCTGGAACTACAGGCACGTGCTACCATGCCCGGCGAATTTTTTAATTTGTTGTAGAGCTGAGGTCTTGCCAAGTTGCCCTGGTGGGTCTCAAACCCGCGGGCTCAGGCAATCCACTCACCTCAGCCTCCCAAAGGCGTGGGATTACAGGCTGAGCCACTGAGCCAGGCTCAGGAATATTTTGATATAAAGAATTATTAGGAGGCTGGGCATGGTGGCTCACGCCTGTAATCCCAGCATTTTGGGATACCAAGGCAGGAGGACTGCTTCAGTTCAGGAGTTGGAGACCAGCCTGGGCAACATAGCGAGATCTCGTCTCCACCAAAAAAAATAAAAATAAAAATAAAAAAAATTAGCCGAATGTGGTGGCGCATGCCTATAGTCCCAGCTAATCAGGAGGCTGAGGTGAGAGGATTGCCTGAGCCCAGGAAGTCGATGCTGCAGTGAGCCATGGTTGTGCCACCACACTCCAGCCTGGACAAAAAGATGGCTCATGAAAATAAAACAAAACAAAAATGAAGAAAGATTTCCGAGGTGGAAGAGATCAAGGTGGTGAATTCCTAATGGGGTAGGGGGAACCCCAAGGAGGCCAGAAGTAGCAGGTGCCAGAGGACAACCACTACCTGTGTGGCGAGGCATGGACAGCGGGGGCTGAGGTACAGCAAGTCTTCGAATAAAGTCATTTCGGTCAACACCATTTCATTATTACGTTGATGAAAAAACAAATCGTGTTCAGGCCAAGGCCACCATCAGTGTGGAGTCGCCACCTTCTCCTGGGTCTGTGTGGGTTTTCTCGGGTGCACGTGGGGGACGTTGGTGTACATGGTCTACATGGTCCCCGTGTGAGTGCATCTGCCACGGAATGGGGCCTATCTGGGCTGGCCCCCCAATCTTTGCACCCTGCAGTGCCTGGCTGGGCTCAGCCCCCTGTGTTTCTGACCTGGAAGACTTGGGTACATCGTGACCTTACCTGTTTTTCTTCACCTTTTGTGAATGTGTGCGCAGCTCATGTCTGTCTCAGCGCTGAAGGTTAGAAGTGTCTGGGTCTTTGTTTAGAAGTCTGGCGATATTTTTGTGACCTGAAATATGCCGTAGGAACTTAGCTCTTGCTTGTAGCAATTAGCCTGTGGTCAAATTGGTTTTGCAATATGACATTTTGCTTGAAGTCCCAGTTTCCAGGAACCTCTTAGCAACATATAGTGAGGGTTTGTACTAAGAAAGAGCCCCTCCCACCTGACTGCAGAGAGGAGATGGCCATGGCAGAAACAGGCAGACTGGTGGCAGAAAAAAAAAAAAAAAGCAAACAAGAAACCTCCCAAGATTGCCAGGGAGTATGGGCTGGTGCTGGTCGTAGAAGCCACCCACTGTCCCCAGAGAGGGCACGGGCTGGGGCCTGACATTGCCAGGGTGGGGTGGGGCGGGCTGGTGTCTGAAGCAGCCCCCATTGGCAGGACAGCCGTGGCCCCGTGCTGGTCCACACAGCGGGCAGGCAGAAAATGCAGCCCAGGCAGCACAAGACAGGAACAGAGCTGGGACTGACATGAGCATGTGAGGGCAAGACAGTGGCATTGGGGATGGTGTAGATGACAGATCGGTGGACACACGGGGGGCCCAGCGACCCTGACAAGGAGCAAGGCAGCCCCATGGAGAAGTCGAGGCCGGACTGTCTGAGAAGGAGGGAGCCTTCTGTGCAGCAGCTCGCCAGGGCTCTGCACGGAGGCTCTTTGGCTCTGGTCCACAGGTTTTCTGGGAAGGAGAGCGTGGGCTCCTGAGGTCCCGGGCCCGGCCACCCAGAGAGGAAGGCTTGAAGGGGACCCAGGTCTGGTAATGGTGTGAGCCCCGAGTGCGTGCCTTATGCATGTGTGTGAGTGCATGTGTGTATCGTGTGTGCAGCCATGTGTGCCTAGGGGCACGTATGTGTGCGTGTGTGTGTTCCCCACCCGTCCCCGGACTCAGCACAGAGGCTCTGGGGTGGTCTAGGTAGTGCTCGATGCAGCCTGCCTGCAGGGCGGGGCGGTGGTGGTGTGGGGTGGAAAAAGCAGGGTGCTGACCTAGGGGCACCGCTGACCTTGGGGTGCCGCTGATCATGTGTCTGCCCCCCCCCGCCTTCTCGGCCTGGGTGGTCCCCCCTTGGGAGCCTCGGCTGCTCGTCTGTGGGGTGGTGACCATGCTGCCTGCTCCCATGTGGTGTGAGGGTCAGCCACAAGGAGGACCCTCCTGGCTGGTAGGTAGGGCCAAGGCCGGGCATGGTTGCATCACCATTGTGAGGCGCGTTATCAAGAGTTTAGGTCGTCACATGCCAGGCCCTCTGGGAAGCCAGCTTACAAGAAGTTCAGAGACTTTCCACAGGGTGTCAGTGTGCCTCAGGGTACCTGGGAGGCATCTTCACGTCTGAGCATGCTTGAACGAACCAGGATGAGGGGCCAGAGGTGCAGAGTGTCACGAGGGCCCGGGCCTCTCAGCACCCCTGAGGGTCCAGGAGTGGAGTGTGGGTCCTTCCACCTGCCTCGTCCCCCTCCCGTTCCCTCCCTCTCCCGTGTCCTTGGATTACACGCTGCCCAGTCCCCAGGTGGGGGCTGCCACTGGGCCTGCCTTGTCCCTGGGGCCCCTAGTCCTTGTCAGCTGAGCCTTCTCAGAATGGGCGTGGGATTAGAGTGATTCACTCTGAAATGTAATAGTCGCTTCCTGCCACATGGGCAGTCTCCTCCCTGAACCTTGGGAGAGGAAGATTGTGGGGTGGGCTTATCTTCATATCCCCAGAGTGTGTTCAAGAGTAGGATGGACTTTAAAGAAGACTTTGCCTAAACCTCAGGAGGATTGAGAAGAAGCAAACAGAGTGCAACACACTAGATGTTCAAGATGACAAGCTGTGGCCTGTTTATCTCTATCTCATGTGCTCCTCTGCCCAGCTGCTAGAGTACCTGCCGTGGCTTGGTGTGTCAGCATTCTCCTGTGACCCTGTCCCATAAAGGGGCGCAGAGCAGCGAGCCTGGATGCTTTAATATTTCTTCACAAGAGAATGAGAACCAGAAACATCTAAGTACCCAGTTCTCACCAGCATATGTCCTATCTATCAAGTTCAAGTATTCTACATGAAAACCAAGGAATGTCCTGCCTTTGTTTACTGAATCCAGTAGATCAGGCGTGTAGAGTAAGGACACAGTCGGATAGTTCACAGCACACAGAGGCAGCCCACCCACCGAGGGTGATGTTGAGGTCAGGGGGCATGGGGTATAATTGCTCTGTGGGTTCTTGACTTCGCTGTCAGAAAGAATTCAAGAGCGAGTCTCAGAGAGAATTCATGCGCAGTTTATTACAGAGCAAAAAACACCTTCAAGGGAGAATGTGGGGGTGCCTTAGAGGAAAGAACACATGCTTGTTAACAAGAAGCTTTACATAATGTCTATAATGATGAATAAGCAAGCTAGTCCATAAACCAAGAGGGAAGGGCTGTAGGTATTGAATCATGAGTTTTGATTACTCTCTCAAACTTTTAAGGTCACAAGGATCTTCTAAATAGTGAAAGTTACTGCCTAACTAGAGTTGGACTTTTCTTAAAATACCATGTCTCTGTGTTTTGGGTAATTTTCTATTGTTGCTGTGATTTACTGCACTGGTAGTCCTTACTCCAACTCACAAGGTGATCTGATCTGATAGATTTGGCTAGGCAGGTGAAGGTTGTGTGTGGATAAGAGAGACGCCAGAACGCTTAACCACTCTGTTCCTCAGCTATCTAAATTAGACCCGCCTAAGAAAACTTGCCTGACAATATCTAAGCTATGTGCTTTGCTGACTAGGCCTGCCTCAATTCTACCTGAATCTTCCCTGGCTTCTCTTGACAGCTCGGCTAGTGCTACCAAGACCATCCATAGGGAGTCTGCATGCATTCATCATGATACCATTTGTGTTGCTTCCTTGAATTCCTCATAGCAAGTTGTAAAGGGTCTATCTATTGACATCTTGGGGAAAGTCTGTGTCTTCGTAGACTAAATTCTAAGGCACCTCTTTGGAAGACTGTTCCACCTGGAGACCAACTGTCTTCCTAATTGTGTTTCAAAATGTTCTCTGTGCTCTGCAGAATGATCTTTACAGCTACATCTGTCTATCTTTCCCTTGGGGTTGCAATAAATATGAATCTGCCTCTCCAGGACCTGCTTTCTTGGGTCAGCAGATCAAGTTGCCCATAGCATGCCCAGAGTTGTGAGGTGGCGGTGAGGAAAAGGTACAGAGATGCCCAATCGATTGGTATCAGGTAAACTGTCAGGGGATTATCTCTCACCCCTTCCAGGACCGCAGGCTGCCTTTCTAGAAAAGGGTCAGGGGAAGAATTGTGGCCAGGCTGGGGACCCCAAACCAGGATGAAAGGGCATGGCCAAGTTAGAAAGTGGCCTGAACATCTGGGTGCAGTGGCTCACACCTGTCATCCCAGCACTTTGGGAGGCAGAGGCGAGAGGATTAGCCTGAGTCCAGGGGTTCGAGAGACCAGCCTGGGCAACATGGTGAGATCTCGTATCTACAATAAATTTAAAAAATTAGCCAGGTATGGTGGCATGTGTCTGTAGTTCCAGCTACTTGGAAGGTTGAGGTAGAAGGATCACCTGAGCCCAGCAGGTCAAGGCCGCGGTGGGAAAAAAAAAAAGAAAGTGGTCCGGGTACCTTCATCCCATGAAAACTCCCATTTCAGAGCCACTGAGTCAGGATCTGGGGGTGGGACTCGGGCATCAATATTTTCTAGAAGCTCTGAAGACAATTTTAATGTGCAGCTAAGGGTTGGGGACTCCACCAGCCCTTGGAGTCTTGGCAAAAAGTCCCGTGAGTGCAGAGGTGATAGTCTTCCTTAGAGGGGGTGATGTATACAATTCTCAAACTATAGCAGGTGGGCAGTAGACTTGTTAAAACACAGATTCCTGGGTCCCACCTTTGAAGTTTTTGTTTCTTTTCATTTTTTCTTTTTTTGAGTTTGAGTCTCACTCTGTCACCCAGGCTGGAGTGCAGTGGCACATTCATGGCTACTGCAGTCTCATCCTGCTGGGCTCAGGGGATCCTTCCACCTCAGCCTCCTAAGTAGCTGGAACTACAGGTGCGTGTAGTTAAAATTAACAAATTTTTTCTGTACAGATGGGGTCTCGCTATATTGCCCAAACTGGTCTCAAACTCCTGGCCTCAAGTGATCCTCTCACCTAGGTCTCCCAAAGTGTGGGATTACAGGTGTGAGCTATGACACCCAATCCCGTCTTAACAATGTTTAAGTGTGTGGTTCAGCGGTATTTTTACATTCAAATTGTTGTACAGCCATCCCACCATCTACCCACAGAACCCTCTTCATCTTTCCATGCTGAAATGACTCAACAAACAATTACTCCTCATGTCCCCTCCCCCCAGTCCCTGGTAACCACCACTCTTTCTGTCTTTGTTATGTGACTACTTTAAGGATCTCCTATGGATGGAATGATGCAGTGTTTGTCCTTATGTGACTTATTTCACTTAGTGTCATGTCTTCAAGTCTGAACCTTTTTTTTTTTAATCGCAGTCAGAATTATTACACCAGGCTGGTGTACGCAGAAAGAGCGCAGGCTTGGATTCAGGTGGACAGGGCCTTGGGTCCTGTCTCTACCTCTCCCTGGTTATGTGACTCTGGATGATGTTCTTAATATTTCTGGGCCTCAGTTTCTCCATAATCGAAGCAAGTCTTGACATATTTATCTTATAAAATTGCTTGGAGGATTAATGGGACAGCAGACATAAAGTCCCTGACCCCTATGAGGTAGTGAGAAGCTAGACAGGTTTCTTCTCTTTCCCTACCTGAAAAACGGAGACACAGGTCAGGTGGCCTAGGCAGGGGTGCCTGGCCACAGACAGGCAGGGTCGCCTCCTGAATCTCTCTGCTCCTGGGTGGGTGTCTTCTATTTCCTGCAAGCAAAATTCTTGTTTTTACAAAGCGAGCTTGGACCACGTCCATGTCTGCGGGGTGGTATGCGTGAAAGACTGTTTTTGCCTTTTGAGAGTGTTTTAAAATGAGCGATCGGCTCTGTTCTTTTTCGCTCTTCTCTCTTGTTTAAAATGCAGTGCTAACAAAATATTTTTGGCATAGTAAGCATAATATATTGAGAGATTTTTTTTTTTATAAAGGATTAATGTAACTTAGAATCCAATTAAGACTAAGAAAGCAGTTCTCATTAGAACTCCAAATTATGCCATGCAGTAGTTTCAGATGATGGGGACAAGAAAAATAGCAAGATTGCTGAATTTTCTCAGCATAATGCAAGCCTGATATTATGATTATTTAAAGCCGCCTTGGTTATTTTCCTGTTGTCAAGTAATAGGCCTTGGTTAGTGGCAAAAAAGGGAATCTAGGTGCCCTGCGCCCATGGTGCCCACCTTGGCTGCACATACGAAATCACCCAGAGAGATTTAAAAATTCCCAGATCTCAATTTGTGCCTGCCACCAATTATATCAGCATCCCAGGAACAAGGGACTGGACCCAGGCATAAGGATTTTTAACACCCAGGTGAGGCTGGGTGCGGTGGCTCAAGCCTGTAATCCCAGCACTTTGGGAGGCCGAGGTGAGAGGATTGCCTGAGCCCACGGGTTTGAGACCAGCTTGAGCAACTTGGCAAGGCCTCATCTCTACAATAAATTAAAAAATTAGCCAGGCATGGTAGCCCATACCTGTAGTTCCAGCTACTTGGAAGGCTGAGGCGGAAGGATCGCCTGAGCCCAGCAGGTCGATGCTGGAGTGACCGTGAGTATGCCACCGCACTCCAGCCTGGGCGACAGGAGTGAGACTCCAACTCAAGAAAAACAACCCAGGTGAGCCCAGTGTGGTAGGGTGACACCCCCTCCGTGATGACATGAGTGCACCCTGGTCATGATCCCAAGCAGGGGGTTGGAGCCCAGGGAAGGATCCTGGGGGTGGCCAACCCGGGATGTCCCCTTACCCCCAGGCTCCACCTTGGGCTGCAGGTCATGCTGAGGACATGGGCAAAAATGTCCTCCTGGCCACTGACCGCATCTCGCAGCCTCCTGGAATGTTCTCGAGTCCCTTTGTTGAGGCAATCGCCCCCTGGACTGGTTCAGACCAGATCAGGCCACCTGGATCAATGCCCGTCACCTCTGGCTACCCTTAGTTCACCTTTGGTTCATTATAATACTGAAAAATCCCACCCCTACATGTGCACAGTGCCTGCGCATTGGAAACACCACCCTTTTCACACTTAACCCCTCCTCTGCCTGTGTGAGATGCTGTATCACCCGTGTGCCTTTTACCATTGGTAGCGGATTTCTCCCAACTACTGGGCACTCCTGGACCACCTTCCCTGTAAGTAAGTTCCCGAATAAAGTCCAGGTGTCGTCCGTTGTCTCCAGTTCATTTCTTCAGCCTCTTGGACACAGTGCTTTCCCTTGTGGGGTCTTTGGGGGTCCAACACTACAAGTGTGTAGCCAATCTTGGGAACCCTGCTCAGGTCCCAATATTAACCCACTTGTTTGTACCTCACTTGTTAATATGGATGTTAATCACTCCCTCCAAAATTTCCTTCTGTCGTTTTCATCATCTAGATCTTGTTGCTATTTTGTTAGATTTATTCCTAGATATTTCATTTTTTTTGGAGTGCTAATGTAAGCGGTGTTGAGTTTTTAATTCCAAATTCCTTGGGTTCATGGCTGGTATACAGGGAAGTGGTTAACTTTTGTGTATCAACTTGGTGTCCTGCAACCTTGCTACAATTGTTTATTGGTTCCAGGAGGGGTTTTTTTTTTGGTCATTGTTGTTGATTCTTTTAGGCTTTCTGCATAGAAAATCATGTCATCTGTGAACAAAAGCGGTTTTATTTCTTCCTTCTCCGTCTGTATACATTGTATTTCCTTTTCTTGTTTTATTGCATTAGCTAGGACTTCCCCACAGTGTTGAAAAGCAATGTTGAAAGAGGGCCATCTTGCCTTGTTTCTTATCTTAGTGGGAACACTTTGAGTTTCTCACCACGAAACATGTTAGCTGTAGACTTTTGTGTAGATGTTCTTTATGAGGAATTTTCCCTCTATTCTGACTTTGCTGCAACCTGATAGCCTTTTGAAGTCTCCCACACACTGAACCACAGCCATCACCTCTCAGTTTGTATGTGTGTGTGTGAGATTCAGTGATTCTATAAACATACAGGTTTTCTTCCTCCCCCTAGAATCTCTTCACAAAGATAGAGAGAGAGAGGATTGACTTTGAGTCTCAGATTTAATTTAATTTATTTCTTTTTAGATTCGAAAATATAGTTTATTTAGAAAGTAAATTAGAGAGAAGATTCACCTCCCCAAGGTAGGGGAGAGGGCCAAAGCTAGGAAACATGGCGACCATAGCTCAAGGAGTCACATGGTCAGACCATAGCTTAGCAAAGCAATGGCTGAGTCTTAGATTTTAAAAAATGGAAAGTGAGGTCAGGTGCGGTGGCTCAAGCCTGTAATCCCAGCACTTTGGGAGGCTGAGGCGAAAGGATTTGCCTGAGCCCAGGGGTTTGAGACCAGCCTGGGCAACTTGGTGAGACCTCATCTCTACAATAAATCAAAAAATAAGCCAGCCATGGCAGTGCGTGCCTATATTTCCAGCTACTTGGAAGGCCGAGGAGGAAGGATCACCTGAGCTCAGCAGGTTGAGGGTGGTGGCCGTGAGCATGCCACTGTACTCCAGTCTGGGTGACAGAGTGAGACTCCAACTCAAAAAAAAAGAAGAGCAAAATGACAGAGAGAGTAAGGCTGATGAGGGAAGAAGATGACTTAGGAGAATTCACTGGAATCCTCCAAGGAACACCAAGAATAGATTTGGACTTCACCTCAATGCCAGCATCCTAGCCTGTCCCGCCTACACATGGCTGGCATGGGGAAGAAGGAAAATGGGATTGTGCCCATTTTTAAAGTATTTCCTTTGTCTTGACTCTCTAAGGGAGGGAAGTTCTAGGGTGGTAGAGGGGTTGTTGGGGGGAGTTCTGAGGTTCAGTCAATTCCCAAACCACACATCTGTCCAGGTGAAATCAGGTTAAAGCAAACACCATAGCAGTCCTGAAAAAGATGAGATGTCACAGAAAACAATATGGTTGCACACACAAAGCAGTTGCCTTGTAGGATGGTCACAATCCTTAGTGGGGAGCTGTCTCCACCTCTCCATTCTTCTCTGCTCTGTGGGCAGACACTCCCAGGGGCCCCAGAAGTCAGTGCTGAAATGCCAAGTTCTAGAGAGAATGGACTAGGAGCTTTGATCGCTGACCAGGCATCAGGATCCTGGGACCATCCTGGAAGCTTCTTAGAAACCGGGTAAGTGGTTATGACCAAAATGCTGGTGGCAAAGTGGACAGTGAAGGCCTGGCTGAGGTCTGAGGTCTCGGAGGGAAAGGGGGAACTTACTGGGGAGAGTAGGCAGATGAGCACAGACCCATGCGGGTCTCGGTGGGGCGGGACCAGTTCTCAGGGGCAGCTGGTCAGAGACTCAGAGCTGTGTCCAGGGCACATGACGGCAGGTGAGGCCTGGGTCTGGGGCCGGTGGCAGCCGTCGTGGTGGGCACCTCCCCTGGATATTGCTCCTGATTCCTGGCCTTCTTGGACCTTCCTCATCCCTTAAAGAAAAATCTTTCTTCTAGACCTGGTCCAAGTGGGCTTCTATTTTTGTACAGATGACTCTGGCAGAAAGAGGATGCTGCTAATACAAGGACTAGGGCTCAGAGGAACAAGGCAGGAGCCCCCCACTGCTGGGTCTGGGCCAGGAGGGTTGCCAGGTGGACTGGGCTGAGTCTTAGGCCACCATTCTGCAGAACCAGGGGGTCAGGTAAGACGAGAACAGAGGCTGCAAACGGGGAGAACATGATGGTCCCCTCTCAGCGATGCACGTGTTTAGGGTCCATGCAAAGCTGTCTCCCTGGGAAGATTCCTGGCAGGCTCTGGGCTATGATGCGCAACTGTCTAAGAGATGACACAGAGACAGACGAGAGGTCCCTCTGAAGACAGCAGCAGACACTGAAGCTACCACAATCCACAGAACACCAGGCGCCCCAGAAGCTGAGAGAGGCCAGGAAGGATTCTTCTCTGGGGCCTTCAGAGAGAGGATGGCCCTGTTCACACTTGGATCCTGGACTCCAAAAGTATGAGAAAGTGAATGTCTGCTGTTTTAAGCACCCAGTGTGCGGTCACTGGCTATGGCAACCCTAGCAAACTAACAGCATCACAGACACACGTGGGGCCGGGACTGATTTCCCTAAAGGCCTGGCAGCTGAATAAATGCATTAGCCAGCAAATTCAATGAAAGGGTATCATGCAAATCTCATGTGAAGAGTCCTCGGTCTGCCGCCCCGCAATCCTTGCTGTGCACTGGGAACAGGCTGAGGGGAGTGAGAAGGGTCTCCACTGCCTCTCCACAGTGGTTAATGGGCACAGCCACAGCCCAAGGCACCCCGGGGACCCCTTCCTAGGTGACCCATTTGGTCTCACCAATCGGGTGAATGCTGTAAGTGCAGAGTTTTGTAGCCCTGTACCAGTGAGACTGAGTTCTGAGAGTTAGAAGAAACTCCAAATATCGACGCCAAGCCAACTTCAGTCATCCAGGGCTGGCTTGCCACTCCAATTCAATGCTTCATTTTCTCCATCAGCCCCTTGACCTAGACAATTTTTTCCAAAGATGTGCCGCCCCTACCTGAAGACAGTGTAAGGAGACTGGGTGATGTAGTTCAGAATTCTTTTTCAAGGAAAGCGTTTGACATTTTTTTGCACAGTATTTTGGAAAGCTTCTGTTGTTTATTCCAGTTCCAAAAAAATCCACCTCCACCATCCAAAACTTCCTTCTGATGAAAGCAAGGAAGGGGGTCCCTGGGGGGAGGTGGGGGGCCCACCTGGAAGAGGTGGGACTGGACTGTGAGGAGAAAGTCTGTGGCAGCGTTGGATATGGCATAATAGCCCTTCAAAAACAGAGTTTGGGAGGAAGGAAAGGAAGACACGCGGTGTGTTGCCACCCAGACTGCCCCCTTGGGTTTCCATTTCGAGAGGAGGAAAGGAGACTTGGAGAGGGGAGGAGTCAGCAAATCGCATGTGCAGCCATCTCGAGGACTGGGCTCAGCTGCCGGTTTTCTGCCTCCCGTCTCATGCTTTTCCCAGTATAAAGTCACATCGGTGAGTATCATGGAGTGGGCCCGGGGGCTGGAGAGCAACCTCCCTCAGCCCTCAGGGCAGCCTGGCAGGGCCAGGGCATCCAAAGTGTCCTGGCCTGTGTGTGTGGGAGTGGAAAACATGGGTGTGAACTGGTGATGAGGACTAGACCTCAGTCATGAGGCAGGAAATTGCTCTGGGGACTTTCCTGTGGAGCGTGGTCCCATGTTTGTGCTTTCATCTTTATGACACTTAGCTCAGGTGGACACTCAGTGTTGTCCTGTGTGCTCTGAGTACCCCACTCCCTAGGAAGCTGCTGAGCTGCTTGGTCTGACTCCTGAGCACCACTCTCCCAGAGCCCCTGGTGTGCAGCCATGAGATGAATCCGCACCCCTGGGCTTGGCGGTCAGTAATAGTTATTCCCACAGATTCACTGGTTCAGAACCCAGTGTAGATGGGTCCCTGAGCTGGGCCCAGCTTCCTGTTTCTTCTGTGGCCTTGCTGGGGTACCCCGAAGAAGCAGAAGAGACCCTCACTGAAACCTGGGCCCAGTTATGGAGATTGAGGGTATCACACACCCACACCAAGAAAGAATGGAAGGTTACGACTCACATAGTGAGACTACTGGGGAGAGCAGGGCAGACACCCAGCAGGTCCCAAAAATGTCTCGAGAGAACGGAGAAAGGAGACTGGCTTGGGGTTTTCACAGTGTTGAGGGAGCGGCAGGTGCTGGACTCTTCCCCTGGCACCAAAGGTGAGGACTCAGCTTCCTGACCAACTGTGGGCGGCTTCCCTCCATGACATTCCAGGAACAGCTGTGGCACATCTGGGAGAGGGACGGCTCAGCAGAGGTGTTGAGGGACCTTCTTCTCCAGAAATGAACTTCCCCAGGGTGGCTGTGGCGTGGGCACAAGAGATGTCACAGCCGAGACATCCCCAGAGAGAGGAATTTCTGGAAAAATGTCTGGAGAGGAATCAAATGAGCTTTCCAGGAGATTCCAGGAGGGTTTGGTTAGAACACAGCCCTGGGTCTGTCTCAGCAAGCTAGAAGCATGCTGTTGTCTGGGGAGGTCCCCCTTTCTTGCAACCTGTGGGACAAACTCCCCCCCACATGGGTCTTTTCAAGTTTGGATCGTGGCCTCCTTTTCTTCCACAGACACACACATGTCTGGCTTATCTGCTGGGAGTTTAAAAGCAATCCCATAAGCACTCACCTCAGATCTCACAGCATAGTCCTGGCTGTTTCCAGGAGCCTCTGCCCAGTGAGCCAGGTGGCCACTTACCCTCTGTGGAAGACTGAGAGGGCGACCAGTGTGCCATCTGGTGCGTCAGATCTTCCTCTGTCTGTGCCGTTTCCTCCCAGTCAGTGACACCCTATAGAGAGAAGGGAACCCACCTGTCCTTGGTGGTCCATCCTGGGAGGCGGCTCCATGTATCTCAGGTCACATGTCTGTCCAGAGTGGGTTGGGTACCAGCATCGTCTGGAACCTTGGCCCTAAGAGGGTTGTGACTAGCCCTGCTTATTCCTCCTCTGTGGCCCACTCTTTCCTCAAGAGCCTTGGTGTCTCTCCTGAAGTCTAACCTTCTTCTGCCATCCCCCATGATGAATATTCAGTGGGCCTGTGGGTGTCTGGTCACGACTGTAGACAAAGGTGGCATCTGTAACAGCACAGATTCTGAAGAAAGCAGAGACTCCCCCTGCTGGACAGGTGAGCCTCTGCTCTGGCACGGCCAGGACACCTGGTTAAACACATTCAACAATCCAGGGCTGTGGGCCAAAAAGGATCAGGAAACAGGACGCAGCAGGAATAGGCAGATGAACCAGTTAACATTGGACTTGATGCAACATTTAACGTTGTTGCAATTGCAACTGGAGGAATATGAAAAAGTGTGCAGTTTCTAAGCTAATAGAGATTGAAACGAGACGATACAAGATCATCTAAAACATACAATTTCATTCATTGTAAACAGGCTAAATGCTCCAATTAATACAAAGTTGTCAGACTGGATTAAAAACAAAACTCAGCTATATGTTCTTTACAAGAGACACATCTAAAATATAAAGAAGACACAGAAAGGTTGAAAGAAAGAAATTAAAGATGTCACATGCAAATGAGAGCTGGTATTGTCCGATTCAGATTAGTCATATTTTGCTTCAGGATTAAAAGTACAATCAGTATTATCATAAATAAAGACACTTCATAATAATAAAAGGTTTACTTTTCCAGAAAGATGCAATTCTTTTTATATTATTATAATATTATTATTATTATTATTGAGTCAGCGTATCATTCATTCTTTTGCCCAGGCTAAGTGCAGTGGCATGATAATGACTCACTGCAGCCTTGACCTACTGGGCTCAGGTGATCCTTCTGCCTCAGCCTCCTGAGTAGCTGGGACTACAGGCATGCACCACCAGACCTGCTAATTTTTAAAATTTTTTTGTATAGACAGTATTGCCTAGGCTGGTCTCCAATTCCTGGGCTCAAGCTGTCCTTCTGCCTCGGCCTTCCTAAGTGTTTGGATTACAGGCAAAAGCCACCCAGCCGTCTCAATAATTCTGAATTTATGTGTGTAGAATAATATAGCTTCAAAAAAAAACATAAAGCACAATTTTGGGGGATAACAAAAGAGAAAAAGACAAATTTACAATCATTGTAGGAGATATCAATATGTTTTTCTCACACACTGGTAAAACAGACGGATTTTAAAATTATTTTTAAAATATAATGAATGATATGTACTGCCATTAACAAACTTAACCTAATGAACACTGTTCAGAAAAGCAGTAGAAAACACAGTTCTTTTAAGGGCACAGTGACACACTGACCATATGCCGAACTTTAAACAAGTCTCAAAAATGTTCAAGGCTAAAAAGCCAGACAAGGATATTTTTTCACTTCAGTGTAATTAGGCTAAAAATCAATAACTAAAAGATAACCAGAACATTCTTATCTGTTTGGAAGCTAAGCAATACTTTTCTAAAGAACCTATGAAACAAAGAAGAAATCATAAAGGAAATTAGAAAATAAAATAAATTATCATTAACTATTATATATCAAAACTTGTGAGGTGCAACTAAAGTCATGCTTGTCAGCAAATTATAGTCTTAAAAGTTTATATTAGAAAAGATTAAAGGCTAGAACAAAGAGAGAGAAAAAACCAAAAATTAAAAGATTAAAGGCTAAAAATCAGCGAGTTAAGAATCTATCTCATTGAGTTTGAAAACAACAACAGGAAAATAAAGTCAAAGAAAGTAGAAGTAAAGATACAATAAAAATCAAAACCAAAAATAATGACAGAAAAACAAACATACAAACGAAGGTCAAGGAGGCCAAACACTGGATTTTTGAGAAGACAGCGAAACTCACAACTCCTTGTAAGACTGCTAAAGAAAAAAAGAAATTAAAAAAATCAAGGTCGGGAGTTACAAAGGGAATTTTTGCTAATGATCCCACCACCATTAAAAAAATAAGGAAATTATACCAAGACATTTGCACACATAGGTAAAATGGACAAAGTCCTAGACTCACACATGGATTCTGCAAAGTTTGTTAAGACTGAGAACGTAACACGTCACTCACTGTTCTTCTCTGCTCAGGCTATCCTCTGCAACTTGGTCTTGGAAATGCCAGGCTGATGAGCTTTAGAGAGATAATCTTGGTGCAGAATTCAGCCGGTAACAAGGATGTGGTCATCATCTAACAAAATCCTCAGGAGGCTTGGAGACAGGAGGGGGCATCTGCCTCACCCCCCACCCCAGACTGAGGCCTCATCACTGCATCTACTGCTCCCTGGATGGGGGACAGGGTACCTGAAAACATGATCTGACCTTACACCCCCTCTCACATCAGTGTCTGATGTCAGAGTTTCCAGAACAAGGGAAATGGCTTAGAATGAGCAGGTAATCCCGAGGGTGCCACCTTCCTGTGATTTAACGCCCTGTGCCCTGTGATGATAACATGGAACCCCATGCACAGACACCCTGGGGTGGCATCGGACATTTCTGGAACTGGCTGTCAGAGGACAGACCCCCACGCAATGCCAGCTTGCAGAACATGAAGCCAGATGCCACTGGCGCACTGTGTTTCTTCAAAGGGTGGCACAGGCCAGGGCAGTGACCTCTAGTTCAGGCTCAACATGACAGCCGTGGCTGTGCCAGACCGATCCCCTCTGGCTCCTCCCTGCACGGGACCAGGGCACGTTGGTGGTGGTGGGTGGAGGCATTCAGTAGAGCTGCTGGCCTGAGTACCACATGTGGTCTCAAATTGCACTCTCTGTACTGGCTGTTTCCAGAAGCACAGCAGACTGTGACCTGACTGCCTTAATGAGCCTTTTAACTGTGTCTGTTCTTAGAACAGAACAATGGTACCCTCACAGGTGGGGCTATTGCAAGGGGGCATCCAGGCCCCCACTGCCAGGCGCTCGCCTATGGAGGGGGCTATTTTTAGACTGTGTTTTATTTTCCCCTAAATACAGTATTTAGACCACCCTGGCTGTACTCAGTCTACTTTTACAACCCTGTACTTTTTATTTGCATCACTGCAGTGAGTCGGAGTTATTGATTCTTTCCCAAATGTTCACTCTTAGTTACTGTCTCAACTATGGAAATTTCTTCTTGTCCCCCACCGCCCCAATTCATGTAAAATGATAATATGTGAATACCTGCTGTGTGCAGCTCAAATGAGCATCTCTGATGTTGCAGGTCTCCCTGTCCATGAGCGCCTCCTCCCTCAGTGGCGACTGGTGGGTCTGGAGGGCTGCTTGATGGAAAGATCTCTGCAGTAGAAAGAGCTGGATTCAGGCTGGGTGTGGTGGCTCATGCCTGTAATCCCGCCGCTTTGGGAGGCCGAGGTGAGAGGATCGCTTGAGCCCAAGAGCTTGAGATCAGCCTGGGCAACAGAGCAAGACTTGGTCTCCACAAAAAAATAAAAATAAAATACAATTAAAAAAAAAAAACAGAAGAGCTGAATTCGAATGAGACATCTGTCTACCCACTGTGGGGCCTTGGGTGAGTTACCACAACCTCTGAGCTCCACTGTCCTCACCTGCCATAGATAGATGGTAACTGCTTTCAGAAGAGAATCATGTGGTTACACTCCAAACAAGAGGGTCTTATTATCCTCCTCTCTCCATCCCTCCCTCCTTCCCTCTCTCTCTGTATTTAGCATCTATCTATCTATCTATCTATCTATCTATCTATCTATCTATCTATCTATCTATCTGATCTTTTATTGCTTCTGTTTCTCCAAAGAACCCTGACTAATACAGGACCATTTAGAATTGTTTTTTGTTGTTTATATTCTAGTCTGTATGCGGACAGATTTGAGATCCAGGAGAGCTGACGTTTCAGTTCATGTTCAAAGACAGGGGAAAAAATGAAACAAACCCCGAGATGTCTTACGAGGCTGTCGGGCAGGAGGGAATTCCTTCTAATCCGTGAAAGAGTCAGTTTTTGTTCTGTTCAGGCCTTCAATTTATCAGATGGGATCCGACCATGCTGGGAAGAACAACCAAGTTTACTCAGTCTACTAATTTAAATGTTAATCTCATCTAAAAACACCCTCACAGAAGCTCTGAAGAATAATGTTGAACCAGATATCCGGGCACCCTGTGGCCCAGTCAAGTTGATGCATAACTTTAGTCACCACAGAGCCCAATTATGGGGCTCAAAGAAATAGGAGCAGAGAGATAAAGAGCCAGAGACAGAAGCTCAGAGTCCATGTGGCCAGAAAAATGCTCGTGATCACTCTGCAGGACTGGTCCTGGGAGGGTGCCACACTCTGCCTGAGCATGGGACACTCTAGGGACCTCATGATATCACAAGCACTGTTTTTGCTGCTCCAGAAACCGAGGGCAGTTCCAGCCACCATGGCCTGTGTTTGGCCAGATCCCTGGTTCTCAGCACCATAGATGAGAGAGAGACATTATGTAGCAACTGTGGTTTTGCATTGAGAGGTGGAAATTCATCCAGGTATTAAAGAGACATTCAGAAATGGGTCATCAAAAAGGACCAGCTCAGCCTCTCCTGCCTCTTGGGGTCTGTTCCCACGAGTGCCCCCTCTTGCTGTGCCTGTGAGTGTTTTGTCCAGCGGAAACGGTCACTCACGTGCGAATTCTGCCCCATCTTCTGTTTCAGAAGTTTCAGAAGTAACTCACGTTTCGGTGTGACATACCACTCGTGTGTCCTGAGGAAACTGCTACTGACAATAATGGGTTGAAGCTTGCATTATTCAAGCCCGTGCAAAACAGATTCAAGGTTATCCCCAGAGCGGCCGTCACCTTCACTTGCTTTCTTGAGCAAAATTGGAATGGGAGGAGTTGCAGCTTCTGTGTAGGTAGCTGGCCTCAGGTGTGGTTCACCTGGGAATAACACCCACCATGGGTGTGAGCTGGGCTCTATTGCTCTTTGACCTCAAGACACAGTCTCATGTGGTATTCTCCACATTGAAAATACTGCTCCTCTCTGGGCTGGGCTCAATGCTCATACCTGTAATCTTACCACTTGTGGAGGGTAAGGCAGGAGAATCACTTGAGGCCAGGAGTTTGAGAACAGCCTGGACAAAGTATCAAGATCCCATCTCTACAAAATATTTAAAAATCAGCCAGATGTAGTGGCGCACACCTGTAATCCCAGCTACTCAAGAGGCTGAGGCAGGAGGATCACTTGCGCCCAGGAGTTCAAGGTTACAGTGAAGTAATGCATTTGAAGCATTTTCATCGAATTTAGCTGGAAAAGTCCTGTTTCAACATGATCTATCCTTCTTATTCAATACTCTATTAATTGAGAAAAATGCTACTTTTAAAGTTCTATATAACTTTGAGATAGTCATTAGGTCACTAACTGATCTCCATGACTTCAGGACAAATAAACCCCAATCCTTTTCATTTTTCTTCATTGATTATATTTCCTATCACTTTAATCTCCTTTAAACAGAATTCATTTGTTTGTCTATAATAGTTTTCTAGTTAGGTGTTTCTCAGTAGACACAATGGACAGATAGAAATCTGACTGGTGTGGGCATTGGAGGAGAGGGAGTTCTCAGCTCTCCTAAGTCGGCTTGAGGTCTTTCTACCTCACTGTCTCGCTTCTTCCTTTGCCTCTAAGGTGAGACCCACCAAGCTACCAAAAGCCACTACTGGGGCTATACCCGCAAGTCAAGTCACTCACCCGACAGAATTATCCAAATCACCCCACCTTCCCTGTCTGTGCAGATGTGTATAGAATAGAAGCAAAAATCTGCGGAGGACATTTACATGCGTGGCTGGTAAGAGTATAAAGAGTTAAGTGGAAGGCAGTTGGAAACTCCGATGCAATGATTCCTCTTCTAGAATTATTTTAGGGAAAAACCCTAAGTGTGGGCAAAAGTGTACTCGGGGATGTCCCTTGAAGCGTGTTTCTAATCATTGGAATTGCTCTAGATGGCCCATAAGGAGAGAATTGGTTAAATAAACGATGGTGTTTCCATTTGATAACATTCTATGGAGCCATTAAAACTACGTGGCGGAAGACCCTGTCATGCTAATAGAAATATGTTCACTGTACCTTAAGGGAAAAAAAAAACCATGTTTTAAAAAATTATGTTATAAAACGGCATGCCGGTAAAGTACTTAGCACTCTGTCTGGCCCTGTAAGTGTTGGCTGTCATTCTTTTTAAAAGCATGAGCTCAGGTTTGAGAGAAGCATTTATGAATAATGAAAGAAAAGAACACATTACAATTCCAAGTGGGTATCAGTGAGAAGAATCAGGGATTTATGCATCCTTCCCTGTGCTCTTTGAGCTTCCTGGATTGTCTGTGATGAGCTAGGTCTCTTGCTCTTCACCATTGCCGTCTTAGACAAAGTCGCTTCTGGGAGTGGGGATGCACCAGCCCCGCCCTACAATGCTGAACTACGATTTTAGATATCTCCCTTCACCCTCTAGGCACTTTTTAGCCTTTGGGGACTCGTATCTGACTCTTAAGGTTAGGAGATGCTTGCTTCTGCTGACATCCAGGAGAATTTTTATTCACAATCATAAAAATAGCTTTGTGAGCCCCCAGCAGAAGCCACTGTGTGCCCATGATCTCCTCAGGGTGATGAGATTTAGGCTTAGATTTAGGCTTAGAGAAATGAAACGACTTAACACAAGGTGACACAGACAGAAAGTGAGAACTCAGGACTCGGACAGGTCTATCCAACTGCAGGCACCAACCAACTTCCTTAGCACAAGACAGCTGGCCTGGGGGGTGGGGGTGGGGGCGGTTTACCTTGCAACCAACCCAAGGATGCAACATCTACCCATGGTGGGCTAACAAGAAAAGCTGGGATGGGGCAGGGTGGGGGATCGGAGCTGTGGCCCAGTTGCAAGGAGGAGGCCTGAGGCAGCAAGCGGCCAGGTGCGTTTTGTGTTCCGATCTGGCAAAGCCCTCAGTGTCCATGGGATGGAAGCGAGCTAGGAGGATGGCCCTGGGTGAGACTTCCACCCCAGGGGAGAGGTCCTCATTGCCCAACTGTGGTGAGGGGCATCTCCTGCCAAGCAAGCCCATCCTGAAGGTGGGATGCGGGGGAGATTGAGTGGGTGGGGGGGTGGGTGTCTGAGCCTTTTCCATGGGCTCTGTGAGTTGCTACCAACCCTGGGGACAGACTCGTTGAAGAAGTATCACAGGTAAAACTGATGCCTGCCCCTGAAACCCATCACCCTAGGATGTCATCTGTGTCACCAGTCTCTAAATCCGACTGGTGTCCAGAATGTCACCCCACCTGGCTTAATCCTAAACCCTAAATCGAGACACACCATGGCAGCTGCGTCCCTGCCCTGGGGAGCATGCTTTGGGAACAAGGTCTGTTCAACGGAAGGGTCTTACTCATCTGTCCCATGGTGGGAAAGGGGCATGGAGCTCACAACGTTACAACAGCCCTGGTCACCTACCTACTCCACACCTGTGTGACAGGCAGTTTCTCTGCTGTTCCTCCCCTCCCCACCTCCTTGGTGGGAGACAGTTGATGCCTTCTCTAAGCGGGACCAGGCAGGCCCATCTGCCCCTCAGCAGCCCCAGCGGCCACCCTAGTAGTGCCAGGAAGGTGACACCCCAGCCATGTACCAAAAGAGGGCACCATTATAAGTCCTGACTACTGGAGAGAGCATCTTAGGCCAGACCAAACTGCATGTCTCTCCCAGAATCATAGAGATGGAAGGACGTGCTGTCACTCGGTGGTTACTGAGCCCAGAATACGAGAGGGGTCCCCATCCCGCTTCTGTAAGCCCTTCTCCAAATCTGCCTCAGAACATGCGGGTCAAGGGATGTCCACGCAGGGTGAAAAGGGGCAGCGTGCTGGGCCGCATCTCCATCTCTGGTCCACGTTAGCAGCAGGTATCTTCCTCTTGAGTTGGAGACTCTGCCCTTGGTGCAGGACAGGGCTGGGATGGGGGGCAAGGGGAGGTCCTGGCACTGGTCACTCCATGCCCGGGCACCGGGGGAGGGATGAGAGGTGGCAAACTCCGACTACAAGAGAGGGATGTTGGCCAGGCTTGGTGTTTCTCCACACCCACCCTCCCTGACTGTGCTCCTGCTGAAATCAGACATCCCTTCTGCTGGCTGCAGCGACCCGGAAGAGAGAGGGAAGGCGCTGGTGACCTTCCTCCCTGAGCCCACGGGCAGGTCTGGGGCCCGCCTGCTGGAGTCAGACTTCACGGGCTCTCCCCAGCCCCGAGGAAAAGAGTGCACACAAATCTACTGAGTCTTAGGACAAGATTGAAAAAAACAAAACAAACCAAGAAACAAAAATGACAAGGTAAATCAGAACTCACTCTTTTTGAATACGTGTAAATATATACATGCTGCTTGATCTACGCCTCGGCCCATATAATCTTTGCACTTTTATACATTCTAAAATTGTTTGGTTTCTGCAAACATCAGTCTAATCAGGATCGCGTAGAAGTGTAATTAAAGTAAATTTTGTTACCTTTTCTAGGTTTTGTTTTTCTGAAGCCTAAATTTCCAGAGTCAATGTCTGCCTTCTAGAGATAAGTAATCTCCTATATCTAAATGGCATGTTTAGGTAAATTGAAAACGATCGACAACCGTATCTATTTAACGTTCAGAAATGTGCAATCTTTTTACGAAGCAAAATTTATTTGTTATGTATTACCACATGTAAAATGTCACAAGTCTCATAGGCAATGGTTTTAACGGGGTGATTACAACCTGGGCTAAAAAACTGTATACTCTAATTTAGCAACAGAATTACAGCAAGTACAATGGTGATATTTGACAAAGAATTACTCATACCATTTTAAAAAATAAAGTGCATTAAGTATCAGGCAAATCACATGAAGCAGACTTTAATCCACAGTTGAAACTCTGGGCCGAGCTCGGTGGCTCAGCCTGTAATCCCAGCACGTTGGGAGGCTGAGGTGAGTGGATTACCTGAGCCTGCGGATTCAAGACCAGCCTGGGATCTTGGCGAGACCGCATCTCTACAATAAAATAATAATAATAATAATAATTAGCCAGGCTGGTAGCTTGTCCCTGTAGTTCCAGCTGCTTGGAAGGCTGAGGTGGAAGGATCGCCGGAGCCCAGCCAGATGACACTGGGGTGGCCGTGAGTGTGCCATGGCACTCTAGCCTGGGTGACAGAGTAAGACTCCAACTCGGAAAAAAAAAAAGAAACTCTGAGGACATTTCAGAAAGAATTTCATATATTCCCAGTATTAAACATTGTAAGTTTCAAAGTGGCTTCAAAGTGTCACAATAATTTTTTAAGAGACAGTACGGAATTAATTGCGGACTCATCCCATCATCAGACAGTGGTTAACATCACTGTGAACACATGGCTGAGTCCTGACACAAAGGTAAGGCTTTCTGCTGTCAGTAGGGGTGGTGAGGCTCGTGCTGTGTGCCTCTCATGCTGACATCACATCCGGGAGTTAGAGCAAATTAAATTCCCTGGGAAAAGTGATTTTTGACAGATTATATAGAAGGTAGCCTACTGGACATTATGGCATGTCTCTCTCCAAATTTCAGAGGGGGAAGGAGGTAATGTAGCCAAACACAATTTCAAAGATAAAAGTGTTTATTAGAACCGAGAAAATGTTATTTTCAATGCAGGTGACCTGGCAGGCGAGCCCAAAGTCTGCTGTGTTCGTGATGATGGTCACTCCTTCGCCTGCTTGAGTGTCCTCTGCCCCCAGGGGGAAGGCAGACACCTGGCTATTCCCACTTTTATGTAGGAATATGCCTGGTCCAGTGCCAGCTTGCCCACCAGCCCTGGAACCCAGACGTTGCATGGTCACAGGTGTTGCTTCTACATCTAACCTCCCTTGGCTCCCTCCCGCCCCCCCACCTCTCAGGAGCTATCACCTGTCACGGGTCTGAGTCCTTGGCCATCACACTCTCTGGGAGCTAGCTTGGTGGATGGGAAGCAAGTCTGCTTGCCACACCTGGTCCAGGTGACTGAGGCTTCAGCCACATAGGAATCTGCGCAAAGCCAGTCATGAGGGCTATGTGTGTCAGATGTTGACAGGAGTCTTTTGACATTTTAGAGAAGGAACAATGGAAATAAGAGGCTCAAGCCAAAGCTGTTTTTTGGAGAGAGGCTGATACTAGGAAGTCCCTTCCATGTGTGTCTGGAGGTCAGGACATGCCCTGTCTCAGTCCCCACTTTACACACCCTGACAAGCATCTCCTCAGGTTTCACTACTATGACAAGTACCGGCAAAGATCCCGGAATCCCAGCCTGAGACAAACAGCCCATGAGAAATCAGGTCCCTCTGCGGACCTTGGAGCTGGACACAACATCAATTTTGTCGCTGGAACTGTGGTTCTGTGACTTGTTAAATTTCGCTTCACTCTGTGGACATAAATTTTATTTTAAAGTCAGGAAGGGAGAAAAAAGCATATTATTTTAAAAGAACCATAATAAAACTTTTGGGCTAATAATTCTTGTCCAAAGTGTGAATCACTCCTTATTTTTTAGTTTTATCAATTTGAAATCTCTACACTTAGGTTTTCTTAAAACATGGCATAGCGTCTAATTTCAAGTGGGTAGATTATACTAAGGAGGGCAGAGATGAAGAGACCTGATCTCTAAAAATAGCACTGGCAGTTATAGTTGTCTTCATGAGAAAATTAGTTTCTATCTAGATCTGTGCTGATAGAGTAGCTGCTAGTCACATCTGGCTTTCTAAATTTAATTTAAGTTGATTAAAACGAAATAGAATTTAAAAGTCAGCCCAGGGCTCGGTGGCTCAGCCTGTAATCCCGTGCCTTTGGGAGGCTGAAGTGAGTAGACTGCCTGAGCCCGCGGGTTCGAGACCCGCCTGGGCAGACGAGACCTCATCTCTACAGTAAATAAAAAAAAATTAGCCGGGTGTGGTAGCGCGCACCTGTAGTTCCAGCTACTTGGAAGGCTGAGGCGGAATGATCCCCGGAGTCCGGAATGATCCCCGGTCGAGGCTGCGGTGGCCAGGAGCGGCCACTGCACTGCGGTCTGGGCAACAGTGAGACTCCAACTCAAAAAAAAAAAAGTCAGCCCTCAGTTATGTCAATCACAGTTCAAAAGCTTAACCACCACATGAAACTGCAAGTTCTGACCCTGCAAGTTCTACCAGATGACCCTGCCCTGGAGTTTTTCTAGGTGATCAAATAATAATACTAATACAGCTGGCTTTTAAAAATAAGTGACCATTTAAGTTTGATAGTTCTATGCTAAATATTTGCCAACCAAAATTGTATAATTCAGAACATATACAGTAACGATGATATTATAAAAAACCCACTCATTATTGAACTGTGTATTTCTTTTTATTTTTTTCTTTTAGAATCAGGGACAAGTGCGTGTTTGTTACCTGGACATATTGTGTAGTAGTGGGATTGGGTCTCAGGGGATCCATTTTCCAGATAGTGGACATTTTGCCCCGTAGGTAATTGCTGAACCCTTGCCCCCACCCCTTCTCCCCCTATTAGGGTCCTCAGTGTCTATTGTTTCCATTTTTGTGGCCATATAGCCCACATGTATAAGTGAGAACATGTAGTGTTGGTTTTCTGTTTCTGAGTTATGATTTTTTTTTTTTTTTTGGAGTTGGAATCTCACTGTGTTGCTCAGGCTGGAGTGCAGTGGCATGCTCCTGGTTACCGCAGCTTCGACCTGCTGGACTCAGGCAATCCTTCAGCCTCAATCTTCCAAGTAGCTGGAACTACAGACATGCACCACCATGCCTGGTTAATTTTTTGATTTATTGTAAAGATGAATTTCTCACCATGTTGCCCAGGCTGGTTTCGAACCTGTGGGTTCAGACAATCCTCTTGCCTTAGCCTCCCAAAGTGCTGGGATTACAGGTGTGAGCCACTGCACCGGCCAACTGTGTATAAAAACACAAGTTTGAAATAACGGGCTATGCATTCTTGAACCCCTTAGTTTGACCTTATTCCCATTATTTTGTTTCAAATCTCTTACAGAAAAAAGCAAGCATGTTTTTTTGTTTGTTTTTTTTGTTTGTCCTCAATAGTTTCTCACTGCCAAAACTGACAGGAGAAGGCATGGGTTATATATCTGTACTGAGGCACGTATACACACACACACACACACACACACACACACACACACACACACACACACACCCCACCGAAGAGCACTTTCACTAGATGTTGCTTGCAGTATGGGTGATTACTCTTAGGCTTCAAGGTCCATGAGTCAGCTGATTGCTCTACTAAAATGGACTGTCCACACTCAACACTTTCAGTGAAATCAAGTATAAAGTGCAGACCCACTTCTAAAAAAGCTTGCAAACTTGGCAGACTGGAAAATAGCCCATCTATGCCTTTTCTCACTCAATAGAAGAAAGCAGCTATCCTATTTTGTAAAAAAAATCCTATTTTTGTTGATTGGCTTCTTTTGAGAATTTCTCCAGGTAACCTGTAATTCTGTAATTTTGGATGTCTTCTGGGCTTTCTTTGGAACAATTCTCGTTTGAGACTCATGAACTCACCTCCTGTCAAGCAGACCAGGGCCCCACTGGCCCAGCAGAGGGATGGGGGAGGGGCGGAGGTGTGAGTAGAGTCATTCTCTGTCCACACCTTTAGACTAAAGTCGCGTTCAGGAGTTCCAGAAGAGCAAGGACCCAGCTCCAGTGCTGGTGGTGGAAGCAAGGCTTCTACTTAGAGGTGTTTCGGTGAGACATTCTGAGCGTCCCTGTCTTCCAGTAGGAAGAGTCAGTGTCACGTAGGCAGGCCTGTTGGAGACAGACATCCAGGTCCACCCTAGGGGACCCATGGGAAGCAAGCGTGTCTAGCGGTAAAGAGGGTGGTGTGGGGTTGGACAGACCTGCTGCCTAAAGATGGAAGACCCTGGGTGTGGGCTTGGTCTCTCAATTCTAAATTTCCTCACCTGTAAATGAGAGATTATGAAAGTTCCCAAATATCAGTAGATCACTGTAAAGATGGAAAGAGCTCATTTATGTGAAGTGTCCAATACAGCATCTGGAACTGAAAATGCCCAGTATATTTTTGCTCTTTGCTGTGACTTTTAATAATAGTGTTTTTTCTGTCATCTATTTAAAAAAAATTTTTATTGATACATAATAAATGTACGTATTTTAGGGATACATGTGATAATTTGATACATCTATATAATCAAGTCAGGATAGTTAAGATATCCATCCTCTTAAATATTTATCTTTTCTTTGTACTAGAGACATTCGAATTATTCTCTTCTAGCTATTTTGAAATGTACAACAGATGAATGCCATCTATGGTCACCCTACTGATTTATTGAACACCAGGTCTCATTTCTTCAATCTAACAGTGTATTTGTACCCATTAACCTAGTTGTACCATTATTATTTCCCCAAGTCCATCACTCTGCCATCTGTGGGGTTTCCCTGCCCCTTTTCAAAAAGACTAGAAAGACATTGTGAAACCTGGCCCAGCCCCCCTACCTTGTGGCAGAGCAGAGATGGTTCTGGACTTTACCTCACCCTCTTTAAGCTTGCCAGTCCTCATATGACAAAGAATCACAATGGGTCTGCCGCTCCTCAGCCAGTGACTTTGAGAGGCCACAGTCTGCCCAGGCTGGGCTTCCTGGTCAGTGAAGTGTGTTTGTCAAATTTGGCACTAATATTGTAGGCATGCAAACTTCATACTGATGCCAGGCAGGGTGTGGTGTGTTCCTCTATGGGTTCTTTGACTCCGCCACAGAAAGGAATTTTAGAGCAAGTCCAAAGTATAGTTAAGAAATGATTTATTAGAAAGAGACAAGCTCAAGGAAGAGCATGGGTCCCTGAAGAGAGGGCACATGCTTGCCTTTGACAAGATGATTAAGCAACCATGAGCTAAGAGCAGTGGACTGCAGGTGTCTGTTCATGAGTTTTGATTCCCATTTTTCAACCTTTAAGATCCAAAGGACCTTCTAAATAATGGAAGTTATTGTCTAACTAGATTTGGGCTTTTCTTAGAACATCACGTCTCTGTGTTTTGGGTAATTCCCTATTGTTTCTGTGATTGACTGTACTGGTAGTTCCACATTCCAACCCACAAGGTGGTCAGGTCTGATATGCCTAGTCGGTTGGGTGAGGGTCACATATGGATAAGAAAGATGAGTGAACACTCACCCTGTTTTAATTTAGACCTGCCTAAGAAAACCTGCCTAACTACTCTAAATTATGTTAACTATGCCTGCCTCAACTTAGTCTGTACTAAAATGCAATGACTTCCAAAATGCAACACGGATTATTAAGCCAATGCATTGTTGGCAAATTTGGGCCCAGACACTATGAAAGTCTGGTAAGCTCAATGGATGTGTAGAGCATGGGATTAAGAGGTATAGAAGAAGAAGGGTCATGAGAATTGCTTTCAACTTGCATGTGGGAACTAGAATTAGAATGAGTGGAATTGCAGAATAAATGTAGATGTGCAGAATAAATGTCAATACACATAAAGCCATTAGCGTAGCATCAGGAACAGAATGTGGAAAGTGTTAGCTCTCATAGCAATAATTATTATTCAACTATTACTAGAATTTCTACTCTCCAGTAGTAATTACAAATTATTCAGACCCAGAAGATACACAATAGACAAGGTCTTTCCCATTTCAAGTTTTTCCTTGTCAATGAAAATGTGCCCCAGAACGAAGTTTTGGAGGAAGAACCATTATTTCAGAATCATGGTCTGGGTCTGCTGCTCTTCAGCCAGTGACTTTGAGAGGCCACAGTCTGCCCAGGCTGGGCTTCCTGGTCAGTGAAGTCAGGCACCTGCAGAGGCTTCTCTATCTTGAGAATCTTCAGCCACCAAGACAGCTGATGGATTTACTTAAAGTGAAGAGTTCTGAGCTATGTTTTATATCTAAAAATCTGCACATAAAATAGCTGATTTTTTTAAATAAAGATTTTTTAAATTCATGCAAATCCATGTTTATATAAATATGAACTTTTGATAACTAAGCTCTTTTTCAGAAAACACACTTGGATGGATTTCAAGCAACATGAATACATTTTTAAAAGTTTTACATTTATAAAGTTTATAAAGTTTTTAAATGTAGGATTTTAGTGATGATGCGGAAATTCATTTAAATGCAGTTTTCAAGATTTAAAAAAATCAGTTCAAATTAAAGTATCATTAAAACAAAAATCTCTTTCCGGGCTCGGTGGCTCAGCCTGTAATCCCAGTGCTTTGGGAGGCTAAGGTGAGCGGATTGCCTGAGTACACGGGTTTGAGACCTGCCTGGGCAACTGGGTGAGACCACATCTCTATAATAAAATCAAAAATTAGCTGGGCGTGGTGGCGCACGCCTGTAGTTCCAGCTACTTGGAAGGCTGAGGCGGAAGGATCGTCAGAGCCCAGCAGGTCGAGGCTGTGGTGGCCGGGAGCGGCCACTGCACTCCAGTCTGGGCGACAGAGTGAGACTCCAACTCAAAAAAAAAAGAAAATCTCTATGTCAGTCCCATTCCAAATAAGCTCAGTTCATGTCCACCTCATTCCTTTGAATCCCACCATAGTCACTCCTCCTGGAAAACTGTGGGTTTCTTTGCACTAACCTAGTTAGATTCAGCCTGCCTTTGAGATTCCAATAAGCAGGTCCCTGAACGCCGGGGTGTGTCTGGGCCACTCCAGTGGTACTGAGCTTAAGCTGTTTGGGGGAGTCTTCTTTCTCATGCACAGGCCATGCTTGGCTGATTTAACTGGACATTTCTTACTCAGCAGAGGTACTAAGTGTTTCTAAGTGTTCATGGTGATCTACACAAAGGCTGTGTGGTTTTAGGCAAGTCACTTAACTTCTCTGTTAATCAGTTTCCCTATTTATAATGGAGACTATGAGGGCATATCACACAGCATTGCTGAAAAGCTTGCATGGGAGAACGTATGAAGTTTTTATCTGGGTTCCTAGCCCACTGACTAGTGTCAGTAATTGGCAGGTTTGGGGCAAGTATTATAATAATACCAAGGCAGCAATGGTAGTAATACTAATACTACTGGAAAATAGCATCTAAGTAGATATATGGCAAGTACTATATTACAGCTTCCATATGTCTTATCTCACCCGACGCTGCAAGGGAGGTTCTTGTAGTGTGTTCATTTAAGCAAACCAGTACATAGAGGCTTAGAGAGGTAAAGGAACTTGCCCAAGGCCAGTTAAGTAGGAAGTGACAGAGATGGGACATGAACCCAGGCAGTCTAAGTCTAGAATTTGTGTTTTTAACCGCTTTATTGAGGAAGGCGATGTGCTGGGCATGGTGGTTCACTCCTGGAATCCCAGCACTTTGCAAGGCTGAGGCAGAAGGATTGCAAGGCCAGGAGTACAAGACCAGACTGGGCAACATAGCGTGACCCCATCAATATAGAAAATAAAAGAGGCCGGGCTTGGTGGCTCAGTCTGCAATCCCAGCACTTTGGAAGGACGGGGCAAGTGGATTGCCTGAGTCTGAGGGTTCGAGACCAGCTCAGGCAACTTGGCCAGACCTTGTCTCTATGATAAATAAATAAAAAAAAATTTAGCCGGGCATGGTAGCACACACCTGTAGTTCCAGCTACTTGGAAGGCTGAGGTGGAAGGATCGCCAGAGCCTAGCAGGTCGAAGCTGGGGTGGCCGTGGGTGTGCCACTGCACTCCAGCTTGGGCAACAGAGTGAGATTCCAACTTAAAAAACAAACAAACAAATAAATAAATAGTAAAAGAATTAGGTGAGCATGGAGGCTTGAGCCTGTAGTCCCAGCTACTCGGGAGGCTGCAGTGGAAGGATCACTGGAACTCAGGGGTTGGAGGCTGCAGTGAGGTACGATCATGTCACTGCACTCCAGCCTGAGCAACAGAGCGAGACCTTGTCTCTGATAAATAAATAAGCAGATAAGAAAGACTAAGGAACTGTCAGTTTACATCTCAATGGCATCTGTCATCAGCATTGCTTGTTCAAGCCACGTCCTCCTGTCAAGGTCTGCAGGTCAAGGCGGGCACCCTGATGCCATCAATTTTTTTTCTAAATGTTTACGACCTTGCCGGGCTGGTGGAAGAAGTCTGTAAGGGCCAACTAGTAACCAGGGGGGAAACGGTCTGACAGTGGAAGAAACTCTTCACACTGGGTAGGGTGAAGAAGCTTCGAAACATACTATCAAGAAGACACTCTCGGGATTGGTCAAGTGTTCCTAACTAGACAATGGCCTGCGTGGAGGGAAGGAACTTCGTGTGCTTCCAATGAGAACATCCTGAAGCAGGCTGTCCCTAGCCTGGGCAGCTCAGCCTTTTCACCCTCTGGGTGCAGTTTCTTCGAGTTGTGTTCACTGGGATGGGAGGTTAGGGAGGAAGCCTCCATCCTGTGAGAGGAAGCAAAGTCCACCGGGCACGTCTCGGGCTCTCAGTCGAACTCTGGGGTTAGGGCTCAGACCAGCAAAACCTCAGTCTTTCTTGTTGCTTTAGTTATCACTTCCAGATTCAAGGGTTTCGGAAACAGATAGATTTTCGCTGGAAGCCCTAAATATTTCGCGCAGTCTCAAGTGACAATGCAGCCACATCTGAAGAACGTCGGGTCGCTGGGCCGGGAGAGTGGCCACTTGTGTCCCAAAGCCCGTTCAGAGCAGAAAGCTACTCGCAGCCTGGGTTGGTGGACTTTGGACTTATGAAAACAGACTGTCTTGAATGATAAACACCTTTAAGTACTTAGGCTATGTTTCTTAGCTTCAAACTTTCCCACGGAAAACTGACAGATCAACTCAGTGATTTGAAAGGATTTTGTCCTTCTTTATGACTGTTTAATATTCTATTGTGTATATGTACCACATTTTAAAAATTCAGTCCTCTTTCAATGGGCAACACAGTTGTTTTCATTTTTTGCTACTGTGAATAATGCTGCAATAAGCATGCGTGTGCAGGTATCGTTTTCATAGAGTGATTTGAGTTCCTCTGGGTATATTCCCAGAAGGGGGATAGTGAAGTCATATGGAAGGTCGATTTTTAGGTCTTTTAAGAATTGTCAAACTGTTTTCCACAGAGGTTGTACTAGTTTACACTCCCACCAACAGTGTAGGACTTAGAGTCTATCATACTCAGTCATCTATCACAGAAACAAAGAACTGAGTATCACATGTTCTCACTCATAAGTAAACATTACACAATCATAATATTATAAGAAATGGATTGGCAGTAGTGGGAAATTGCCAGAGAAAGAAGGGGGGCACATCTCATCAACAAGGGTACCTGCATAATGACCCTTTGTATGCCTCACCCTGAATTGTACCCCACACTTAAAAAAAAAAAAAAAAACATTCACAAAAATGACATCCTTCTGTGCTATCAAGAGATGCAACTTGGTTCTAGTCTCAAGTTAGTCCCTGGAACGAAGAAAAGTCCTGCTTAAAACCTGTTTATGGCTCTTGTGAATTGAACTTTCTGGGCTGTGCACCACAGGATCATGAGGTTAATGGAGGGGTGGAGTGTGATGCCAACAACCTGTATGCATCCTAGGAATTGTAAACATTCAGTTTGGGATCGGGGGTGTGTTTTTATCCTGACCTAGCCTTACAGAGGCAGTGTTTACGTGGCACTGCAGAACTAGCTTGAAGGTCAGACCCTTGATCAACTGCCCTGGTCCTCTGGACTTCTTCACTGGTCTGGGATTGGAGAATGATGGTGAAAAGATGTGCAAGAGAAGAAGGAAAAGTGTGTGGCTGTACGTGGGTACACACATGTGTGTGTATATGTGTACAGTCACATGACTGGAGCTGGGTGTGCAGGTGCATGGATGATGTATGGCTGGGTGGTTGAGGCCCCAACTAAATTTTCTGGCAAATTTACAGATAGGTCACAAACAGGAAAAGGAAAAGACTTGTCTCGCTGCTGGCAAGACGGTATTTTTTTTCTTCATACCAAATCATCTTTCTATTCGGGGCGCATGACACATGATGGATGACAGTGACCCAGTCCTAATGGAAGGGGCAGAGGTTTAATTGAGCTTGGGGAATTAGAAAATAATATTGAAAACAGCAGCAGACTCCACAGAAGTCACTGCAAGGCAGCACGCCTACAAACCAAAATCATCTGTAAGGGTACAATGTGAGGACTGCTGGGTGCAGGCAATGCAGAAAAAGCTCAGAGGCGCTAGTCGTGCTGAGATATGAATGTCATGAGTAATGTCAGTAAGATTTAGGGTTCAGTCAAAGCTATAGGCACGGTTCTCACACTCCAGAGACTATCAGAATTGCTTATAAAAAGGAAGGCTTATGAAAACTCAGATTGGTGGGCCTCATACCCTGAGTTTCTGAGCAGTAAATCTGGGTGAGGCCTGAAACTGCATTTTTAGCATGTCCCCAAGAGAGGCTGCTGGTTGGGGCCTGTACTCAAAGACCCACAGCTCTATGGTAAGCAGAAGCAGAGAGTAATCCATCATTCTGCTCTACGTAGTAGCATTCTGTCTAGTACAGCAGTCCCCAATCTTTTTGGCATCAGGCTCTGATTTTGTGGAAGACAATTTTTCCATGGACTTGGGGGTGGGGATCATCAGGTGTTAGACTCTCACAAGGAGCACACAACCTATTCACATGTGCAGTTCACAAAAGGGTTTGCACTCCTATAAGAATCTAATGCCACCACTGATCTGACAGAAGACGGAGTTTGCTCTCCTGCCTCTCACCTCCTGCTGTGCGACCCAGTTCCCAATAGACCACAGACTGGTACCAGGTCCATGGCCCGGGGGTTAGGGACCCCTGGTCTAGTAGATTATTGTATACACATTTTGACTAGTAGAATTGAAGGTGTATGTATAGAAATGGTAAATGACACAGACAAAATGATCAAGAGGATAATAAAACAAAATCAGAAATAAATGGTTTAACTAATTGGAATAATTTTATTTGAGAAAGACGAGAACACTCTTGTTTCATGAATATTTTCAATATATCAGTGCTGGCTGAGACTAGGGGGTTCTCTGGATCTCCACGGGGACAGGCCAAAACAAAAATAAAATTAGAGTGTAATAAGAAAGATTTGAGATTCGGAATATTAGAAAACTGCTCCAGCTATTTGGAAGGCTGAGGTGGAAGGACTGTCTAAGCCCAGCAGGTCGAGGCTGCAGTGACCGTGAGTGTGCCACTGCACTCCTCTAGTTTGGGTGACAAGAGTGAAACTTTATCTCAAAAACAAAACAAAATAAAATAAAAACTGCTAAGCATTGAGCGAAAGTACACAACTTCCGTTTCCAAAGATATTTGACTTAGATGATTTATATTTAATATAGAAAATTCTACTCCATAAGCTTTCTTCCAATCATAAAAGCCTATAGAATCCCAGAATAAATTCGTTCATGTTTCAAAAGGATTCTGGAAGGAGTCAGGATATGGTTGGATCAGAATCAATGTTCCCTTAGGTTTTACCCCGGTAACCACATAATGTCTGTAAGAGACATCCTTATGTGGAAGGCTTATTTTTTCACCAACCCAAATAAGAATTCCATGGATTCACAGTGTACTGCTTAATGAAAAATGCAAATCTAAACCTTACAGAGAATTCTGTAAGATACTTTTCTGCCTTTAAAAATATTCTACTTGTAACTGTCTGTTCAAATAGTCAAGTACCAAGGGAATCCGTGCCCTAGTAAATGTTTTCATTTCTGCTGCAAACTTATTTTCAATTAAACGTTTGTTCACTGGTGCTTGATGCCAGCATTTGAATTTTTATAATTAAAAAAATTCCCTTCTGTATCTTACACAATGGAAATATTTAAATTATGGTTTAAAATTCACCTCAACTATGTGCTTTAATGTACTTCTAATGGATAAAAAAAAATATTATAGGCTCACACCTATAATACCAGCATTTTGGGAGGCCAAGGCAGGAGGATTGCTTGAACCCAGGAGTTCAAGACCAGCCTTGGCAACACAGCAAAACCCTATCTATGTAAAAAATAAGAGAATTAGATGAGCATGGTGGCTTGAGCCTGTAGTCCTAGCTACTTCGGAGGTTGAGGCAGGAGGATCACCTGAGTCCAGGAGGTCGAGGCTATGGTAAGCTATGATCGTGCCTCTGCACTCCAGCTTGGATGACAGAGTGAGATCCTGACTCAAAAAAATACATACCTCCTTGGGCAGAAAGGAAGCAGTAACTGTGACCAGGGTAACTGTTAACATTAATAGTATTTTTGATACCGAAAAAGGAAAAGTTACAGATAAATGTCAAATGAAAGCAAGCTATTTAAAAATTTCTCTGATGTATCTGTCTAGCAAAAGGTTGCTTTGGGGTGAGTTCAGTTGAATTCCAGAGCCCAGAGAACAAAGGTTTTCATCCCAATTATCTCAAGATGAATTCATGCAGGTCCACACAGCCTGCAAACACAAACCACTCACGTCCTACAGAAAAAGGTCCTTCCTGGAAAAATGGAGGTGAAAACTCTTGTTGGCCAGGTGCAGTGGCTCAGCCTGCAATTCCAGCACTTTGGGAGGCCGAGGTGATTGGATCGCCTGAGCCCACAGGTTCGAGACCAGCCCAGGCAACTTGGTGAGATCTTATCTCTACAATAAATAAAAAATTCGCCAGGCGTGGTAGTGCACGCCCATAGTTCCAGCTACTTGGAAGGCTTAGGCGGAAGGGTTGCCAGAGCCCAGCAGGTCGACGCTGAGGTGGCCGTGAGTGTACCACTGCACTCCAGCCTGGATGATGGAGTGAGATTCCAACTCAAAACAAACAAACATCCCGCGCCTTGGGAGGTTGAGGTGAGTGGATTGCCTGAGCCCATGGGTTCGAGATCCGCCTGGGCAACTTGGTGAGACCTCATCTCTACAATAAATCAAAAAATTAGCTGGGCGGGTAGTGCGTGCCTGTAATTTCAGCTACTTGGAAGGCTGAAGCGGAAGGATCGCTGGAGCCCAGCAGGTCGAGGCTGCGGTGGCCGGGAGCAGCCACTGCACTCCAGTCTGGGCGACAGAGTGAGACTCCAACTCAAAAAAACAAAAACAAAAACAAAACAAAAACAAAACAAAAACAAAACAAGCAAATAACAACAACAAAAAACTTGTTGCTAGGTAAACACATTGTATATGTATGAGGTTTCTGGAAGAACTGTCTTAAGGTAATGATAATTAGGATTTTAAAAAGTGAGATCACGTACATGGAAAAAAAATACATTTATAGATCTTTAGTAGATACTGAGATATTCTACGAAAAGTTCCTATTCATTGAACACCGATAGTCATCTGACAAGGATAAACACTTTAAATATATATTTATTTATATATTTATATATCATATTTGTATTTTAAGAATGCCAAAAGTGTGGCACATCCCTGCGACACAGTGTCGTCTACAGACCATCAGCATCAGCATCACCCAGGAGATCGTAGGAAACTCAGCCATGATCCAGACTCACCGAGGCAGAATTTGCATTTTATCAAGATTCCCAGGTGATATGTAGACCCTCTATGTATTTAATTTCAAGGAGCCCTAGTCAAAATTACCAATATTTTTTTTCTGCAATATTTGCTAGAAGACAGATTCGTCTGCTGATTCAGATCATGATGTATAAAACTCCTAGTTCAATGGTTCTTAAAATTCTAAACAGATTTAAATAGATAACTAGATACCAAAAACATCCAATGATCATAAAAATTTTTAAAGGTGGCAAGGCAATCTGTTCCTTTATTATACGAGGCATACTATCAAGGTGAAAACTTAAACATGATTTGTAATAACACCATAATAGCCAGTTATTTGATATGTATCTTACATCTGAAATGGTAAGCCATCCTAACTTCATAGGATACATATAGTACCGTGAAATAAAGTTCAATTATTATTTGAATAATGAATTAAGCATTTTAAAAAAAGTTTACGAGGTCTCTGTGATATTTTTATTGGCACTAACCATCTCTATTCTTTCTCTGCTCTTTTAAGCTTCTTGTTTCAATCCTGCTTTAAATTCTGGAAGAACCTAAGACTATTTCCACAAGGCAAGTCAACCGAGGAATCCTCCTCTCCTGGACATGGCTCTTCAATTTAGGCTTTCAGGGAGGTAGGTGCTCTGCTTTCACCCTGCTCTTCCCCCAGGTACCAGACAGGTGATGGTCTCTTTACTGTAAAGAAACAAACTTGCCGGGCTCAGTGGCTCAGCCTGTAATCCCGCGCCTTGGGAGGCTGAGGTGAGTGGATTGCCTGAGCCCATGGGTTCGAGACCCGCCTGGGCAACTTGGCAAGACCTCATCTCTACAATAAATCAAAAAATTAGCTGGACGTGGTAGCGCACACCTGTAGTTCCAGCTACTTGGAAGGCTGAGGCGGAAGGATCGCCGGAGCCCAGCAGGTCGAGGCTGCGGTGGCCGGGAGCGGCCACTGCACTCCAGTCTGGGCTACAGAGTGAGACTCCAACTCAAAAAAAACAAAAACAAACAAACTTGACTAAAACAAATAAATAAATAAAGGGATAAAAGAAAAGAAAGCTCTGGACAGCCATAACCTGGGTTACTAGTTTCCTAACTATAACCTGGGTTACTAGGATTCCGATAAGGTGATGAATTGTCCTAGTTATAAGGATAACTTTCTTGTGGAAGTAATATAAATTCCTCAGTAGCTAGAAATTTTAATTACATGGAATAAAAGATTACCTGCTACCTCAGGACTTTTGGAAATATGATTGTGTTCCATGACAGCCCTGTTGCAAAGTTAATGTTATTGGATATACGTATGTACACACATAAAAATATATTGAGATATGTGCACATTTTAAAATAATTAACTCCATAGGAAAAAAAATGAGCCTTGTAGAAAACCACATAAACATCCAAAAATCTTCACAATTTAAAGTAAGCAGTAAGGACACGTTAGAGTTGCACTGAAAAATCTCTAAGCTGAAATCAGATGTTTTGAAAACACAGGGCCCAAAGCAACCACTTAACTTGTGTTTGTTTGCAAGGTCATTGCATCTTGATATCACGATAAGAACAGACCTCCTTCACGTAGGGCCACACTGCAGTCACACCACACATCATTTTAAACAGGAGGCTTTCTGTCTTCATTGTGGAACCAAACTTGGTGACAGGAGCAGGTTACAAATCAGCTTCCTACACCCTCATTTTCCAGTGAGGGGTGGAAGATGGCACGTAGGGAGGAGCAGGACTTGGACTTTGGAAAACCGGGCTTCAAGTTCTGCTTCCACCCTTGTGACTCTGTGGCCTCAGGCAGATTTCTTAGCCTCTCTCCTCTCTTCGTCTTAGTTTTCTCCCCTGCAAAAGTGTGTTTTTGTGATATTAGCAAAAGACCAGGTAAAGCACACAGCGTCCACATGTGGTCAAAACCGGTCCATGTTATTACCATCATAATTCTTACTATTGGAGATATGCAAATGGAGCCGCCATTTCTACCAAAAACATCATTTATTGCTTTAAAACCTCATTATGCATATTCCCCAGCCCACATCAAAGCCAACCTACCTTCATCGGTTCTCCCATAGAGATGCTATTACATTTTCAGTGATTAAAAACAGACTCATCATCGTCAATCTACCAACCATCAAATGTTCAAAAGAAAAGTTTTAAAGGCATCCACGTGATCCCACGGATCATACAGTGATACGTACTGAAAATCCTTTCCCACTTCTTTAACTACTTCAGTGTCTCTCCTGCTTCCTTATATCACCTCAAGGAGGAGACACAGATTCAAGTAGAGGATTTACTCACACTTGTGCTACATCTTCTAATGCAGGCTTTGAAGGGACGGCATCAGGGTTCAGCCACCCCAGAACGGTCCTGAGACCACTGCGGGCCTGACGTTTGGGACAGACCCACGAGATTCATTTATTACCAGGGATTCCCAAGGATCCCGAAAAATACTGATCTTGCCGCCATCTGAATGGGTGAAGTCGATGTGTTGCCAAGCAGTTCTTCCACCAGTTGTACAGACACAGCTATAAATCCACCACAAATGACGGGAAGGTGTCTACATCTGTCAGCATGAACAGAAATGACACTCAGACACACTGATTTTACAACATGTTTAAAATGAATTCCTTTCGGTAATTTCCTGACCAAATTCTTGCTCTCTAAAAACAGGCAATACAGTTTTTATTGCATTTAAGTTGTTGGATTTTTTTTTTCTTGGTGAAAAGAAGGAAAAGGACTTTAAACTTTAACTTTTCATGAACAGCCACATGATCATTCTGCTTGTGACCTTACAGGATGGAGCTGATGTCTGTCACAGTCACAGATGTGTGCTGTGCACTCAAAAGCAAACGTAATCATTAAAACCGAGACCACCTGTTTCAAATGCATTTTGCACCACAGACAACATGAACCAGAAAAACTTGTTCTATGTTATTTAATTCGAATCGTCTCCATCAAGACCAACTATTAATATATTGTTAGACAGAGATAGGAAAGGGGATGCTTTCGTGTTTCATGGTAGCTTTACATTAATTTGCCTTTCAGAATATATTGCATTTAATTTACTTTCCATAGCCATTATTAATTTGTTTCTTTTTTGTTTCCTACAGTGGTAGATTGACTCAATCCTACTTCATATGAAATTAAAACACACTCCATGATTCATTTTAGAAAGGATATATTGAAAAACTCTATTGAAAAATGACTCCTTGACTGGATTTATACGGCAACATTTGAAACTAGTGGTCTAGCTAACACAGGCAGATGTGCAGAAGGAGTTGCAACATTTATAGAAATACCCAAGCAATTCTTACAAACGGTAACTGCTGGTAGGAAAGAATGAACAGATAAGAACGGGTTCGGGTTCCGTTTGTGGTTTCAGTGGTGATGACTTGTTACTAAACATTCATGTTAACAAAATCAGGTCCCTTCCAAACATAATTATGTAAACTATTTTTGTTGGCTTGAAAGGGATCATATTCTGTTGAACACATGCAGCATTGAAAATCTTACCTTCACATTAAAAAAAAAAGTAATTCTGGAAAAAGTAATTCTTTCTCAATTTTCCTCAATAACTCAGATTTATTTTAAAGTCCAGGTAAAAACCCTGGGACCCGTTGACTTTCTATAACTTCATGGCATATCATATCCTTTCAGTTCCCAGCCCCCAACAAACCTCCAAGCAAAATATATAACAAAACTCCTGCCCCCAAACAAAACGAAATAATATTGAGCGAAGAAATCAAGTTTGTTTTTTTTTTTTAAATGGTGAAAACACTGGTAACATTACTTCCACTTTAATCACTTAACTCATCTAAATGATGTCACTGCTTCGCAAATGCTAAGTGCTCCTGTGGCTGGAGAGAGAATCCAGTGCAAAGAATCCAAGGGCAGCAGCTCAGCCCTGGGCCTTGGCCGGGCAGTGGAAGTGCTTGGTGAACTCAGAGTCCTCCCGGGTGCGGCTACACGTCGCTGGGCGACCGCGCTCTCTGGGCGAGGCTGGACGGGATGCAGCCACAGCAGATGAGGCAGAGCGCTTTCTGGATCTCCTGGTTTCTGAACGCGTATATGACAGGGTTGATGATGGAATTGTACGTGGCGGGCAGGAGGGTGGCATAGGTGTAGATGGAGGGGTAGGTGTAATCCGCTATCAGGGAGTAGAGGGTGAAAGGCATCCAGCAGGCAGCAAAGGTCCCCAGGATGATGGCCAGGGTCGAGACCCCTTTGCGGGTGGTCACGTAGTGCGACGTGGCCAGGAAGTGGTGCTGCAGGGCTATCTGGTGGGCGTGCCTCATCACAATCTTGCAGATCTGGATGTAGAGCTGAAGCATGAGGGCGAACATGAAGAGAAAGGAGACGGAGAGGATGGCCGCGTTGTTCTTGGTGAGCGGCCTGACCACGCTGCAGGTGGACTCGTCTCGGAGGCAGTTCCAGCCCATGACGGGCAGCAGCCCCAGGCAGATGGACGTCCCCCAGAGCAGGACCAGCATGACATAGGTGAACGTGACCGTTCGCTCCGAGTGGTAGGTCAGCGCGTAATACAGCGAGAGGTAGCGGTCCACGGTGATGGCCAGCAAGCTGCAGACAGAGGCAGAGAACGAGGCGACAATGAGGCCGATGGTGACCAGCTTGGTGGCCTCAGACTGAAGCAGGTAGGCAAAGACAAAATGGATGATGAGTCCCACGCCGGCCAGCAGGTCTGCGAGAGCCAGGCTGCCTATCAGCAGGAACATGGGCGCCCGCAGGCTGGGGTTGTGCAAGATGATGAGGACCACGATGGCATTCTCGCAGGAGATGAGGGTTCCCGAGGTGCACAGGACGATGTCCCAGGGGTTGACCGCCAGCTCGGGCTCGGGCTCTACTGCAGGCACCTGGGAGGTGACAGCAGCCGAGACGTTCTCCGCAGCAGTGGCATCTAGATAATCCCGAGGCAGCCCGCTTACATTGACCTTCGGGTCTTCGTTCATTTTAACCCCTGTCCTCTTCAACGAAAAGACAGGCTTTTTTTAACGTTTAGATACAGCAGCGTGGCAATCCAAGAGCATGCACAAAACACACAGACAAACAGAAAGCCGGCCCCGGCTCAGATGCCAGTGTCAGATGCCACGGGCTTCGGGAATGGCACACCG
>NW_007247832.1:713032-764337 GCF_000164805.1 Carlito syrichta
CTGCACGCATGGCCGGAAGGGCTGCGTGGGTTGGGATCCAGGGTCGGCCGCAGCGGGGCGGGAGGCCAGGGCGGGAAGGCCGGTCTCTAGAACAGCCGAGCGTCCCGCGGTCCTCTTCGGACCGCCTTGGCCCCTCGCAGAAGGCCCCGTTCCTCGGCGGCGTCCTGGCCCTGGTCCTTCCTTCCTCCTGCTCCGGGGAGCGTGTGCCGAGCCCGATAGAACGACTTGGATCTTCGTCGTTATCGTCCTCGCCAAACGGCGCGCGTTAAGTGCGCTCCGAGCTGTGCTTTCCAGCGAAATCCTGAGCTGAGTTATTGCAGAAGCTTCCTGCAGACACTGGCCAAACCCCAATTCCTGTGGGTACTGAAGTGGCACTGTTAATTTACTTTTTCATTTCACCACATCAACTGATTCTGAGATTAAGAGCCCGATAGCTGTCGGCTTTTATGAGCCCGCGCCTCCCCTGGATACAGAAACCAGAGTCCACAGTAGACCTCAGGTTTAAAGACGATTCCTCAGTTTAAAGACAGGAGGAGGGAAAGGCATGATATGGTTGTCTCGCCCTGTCAGGGGGTGGAGGTTTTCCCAACCACCTTTGTCTCGGCTCCGAGAGCTCCTGTGTGAACAGAGACGGTTTGCAGACACTTCTAGAGCTCCTCTCCATAGGGGCGTCATCCACTGACCTACCTGCCTCCCTGCTGTCATTTCCACCCCAGCCCGGCAGGCTCAGTGCCTCAACCGCCCGGGACTCCCCCCCCTCCCCCATCAGTGAGCTCCGGGCTCCAAGGTCACCTGGCTCTTCTGTGAGCCAGTTCCCATCATCCTCAGTGCCTCCGTTGGGGCCTCCTCACCCCTCACTTGTCCTTCTGCCAGCCCCCTCCCTCTTTCCTTCCCAACCATGCCACACGCGGCTGACGGGGGGATGACACTTCCTCGATGGGGCCACATCTATTCCGCAGCGACCCACTGCGACCACCAGGATGGCCTGGACATTTTACCTGGACAGCTTCTGCTTTGGATGACATGTGTGGTCTGATAATTGTTTGCGAACTCGTCCTAGAAAAAGTGCTATGTGCTTCATTGCTGACTGTCACCTTCAGAGTCCTCCCCTTGGGAAGCTAGGCACCAACACCTTCGTGCCTAGTCCACCCGTCAAAGCAATTTTGGAAATCATTTTCTGACATGGCCATCAGAGCTGTCGTTGTATTGCCCTTGATGCCCTGAATGTCATCAGATGTCTTCCTTTCAATATTTCCTTGATCTTCAGGGGAAAGAAAAAAGTCATCGGGGGCCAGATTAGATGAGTAGGGAGGGTGCTCCAATATAGTTATTTATTTACTCGCTAAAAACTCCCTCACAGACACTGCTGTGTGAACTGGTGCATTGTCGTGATGCAAGAGCTCCTTTGGGACCATTTTTGCACACTTCTCATGCCAAGATTTTCAGTTAAGATTTTCCTGTTTCTCTATTGATGCTTATGTGGTCTGCTGTGCTTCTCACAGTCAGCCGAAGATTTTGATGCACAATTTGCCAAATTTTTGCAAGGTTTTTGTCAGTTCTGCTCCTTACTGGCTGTCCTGACCTCTCTCCCCTCAGAAAAACATTTAATCCATTTGTACACTGCCGTTTTCTTCATAGCATTATCCCTGTAAACTTAGACTAACAGGTCCCTGATTTCACTTTCACTCTTGCCAAGTTTAACAAAAAAATTAACGTTTGTTGCTCTAATTCAAGCTCCGACAGTCTCAGGATGACACACAAAAACGACACACAACAACAATAATGAATGCCACTCAGAAGGACACTGCCACACATCGACATGCACACAGCTATGAGACACTGATATACTGAGTCTATGAGACCTTACTGAGTCGTTTGTACAGTGCTGCCAACGTAAGTGCACGGTAGCGAGTTCATGAACTTAATTGTTCTACCTAATTGTAGCGAGTTCATGAACTTAATAGGTTTGGAGTTTTCCATTCGTTCGTTTGTGGTGTGTCCTGTCATGTCCAAGAGACTGAAGACTCTTTCTGGTCTTTTGTCCCTAAGGCAGTGTTTTCTCAAGCCCTGTCATGCACAAAACCCACCTGGTTTACACATCAGTAGTTCTGGGGTGGGGTCCAGATTCCTCATGTCACCCTGCTTCCCCAGCATCGCTGATGCTGCCAGCTGCAGATCACACCTTGAGAAGCAAGCCTCCATGGAGTTTTAAGAGTGGCTTGTACATGGTGGGAGGCGTCAGAGCCCTGTAGCTCCCAAGAACCTGACCAAGGGCTGGGCGTACAAATTCAGTAAGACGTGATGTCTGTTCACAGGTGTGCACAGTCTGGTGGTGACACACACAAAGATCAACAATAATGCCAGGCAGCACATACTGCCTCTTAATTTCTATGTGATGAATCAAAGCATTTTTGGAATAAAGCAGTGAAAAATAAACAGTTGTTGCTAGGCACGGTGGCTCAGGCCTGTAATCCCAACACTTTGGGAGGCCAAAGCAAGAGGACAGCTTAAGCCTAGAAGTTTGAGACCAACCTGGGCAACATAGCGAGACTTTGTCTCTATAGAAAAATTTAAAAATTAGCCAGGCGTGATGATGCACACCTGTAGCCCCAGCTGCATGAGCGGCTGAGGTGGAAGGATCGTCTAAGCTCAGGAGGTCGAGGTTATGGTGACCCATGATCGTGCCACTGCACTCCAGCCTGGGTGACAGAGTGAGACTCTGACTCAAAAACAAAACAAAATACCACTTGTTTAGTACACACCTAGTAGTTTGACATGATGCAGTTCAACCTACTTGCCAAAATTTTAGGCATCTCACATTCACCATGCAGTTTGAGGAAAGTGACCACGTAGCCAGACACTATCCTAGCCAGACACTATCCTAGACAGGAATGCTGAGATGGGTCCTGACCTCATGGAGCTCAAAACAGTAGGATTCATTCACTCTTTAATGTGTTTGGAAAATAACCGTTTTCAATAAAAAGAAAGAGCTAAGTGTTGGGGAAGAGAAAAAGGCATTGAGGTGGGTGGCACAGGTATACATATTTTTGCAGCGAAGCCTGGAGAAACCGAGGCAGTTTGTACCTGGGGGTTGAATATAGTCCCCTGGCAGAGCCCAGAAGCCAGCTGCTAACAACAGTGTGGGTGCTCAGCTCTCCCAGATGACCAAGATGAGATGTGTGTTCATAGCTCTGTTCCCTTCCTCCACCCCCCAATGATTGCTTGTAACCTTCTTGTGTTCCTCATTCTACGTGTCTATGGGCGTGCTTGTTAGACGTTTTGTAGCCAGAGAGCAGAAATCTCATTCAAACTAGCTTGAGAAAAAGGTGTTTTGTTGTCTGGCATAGCTGGGAAAGATCTGGAATAGTTCACAGAGGAGAGGCTACTTGCCAAACCTACTTGCCAACATTTTAGGCATCTCACTTTGGTCATGCGGTTTGGGAAAAGTGAACGCAGAGCCAGACACTCTCCTAACCAGGAATGCAGAGATGGGCCCTGACCTCATGGAGCTCAAAAGGGTAGGATTTATTCACTCTTTAATGTGTTTGGAGGCAGTTGCCCAGCCCTGGGGCAGTCAGTCCCCCCCTGATTTATTTCTGCTTATCTTTGCTTTTCCGTGTGTGCTGAGACCTTGAGCTTTTCTACCCCCAGACAAGTTTCTTCCATGCAGCCATGGAAAGTGGCCCCGGGCAGTCCTGGACTTGCATCCTGAGTCCATCTCCCTGGCTGTGAGCAGAATTCCCATGGACGCTGACCAGGCCTGAAGCACATAGAGAGACCTGCGATGGATGTCCTATCTGACCTTCACTGAATGACCATTTCCCTGGTTGGGCGGGGCGGGAAGGGATGAGGTGGGTCACCAGGCAGATAGACTCCGGGGTGTGCACTACTGCTTGGAACCAAGTGGACAGGGCGGGAAGTGTCACACAGCCTTCAGCGCTGAGTGTCATAAAGCAGCTGTCTACAAGGCTGTCTTCTTGATTTATTCACCGTCCCTTACAGGACACCGCAGGAGAGATGCCCTCTGTGTGTGATGTGTATTGCTTTTGCATCACTTATCTTTTTTTGTCACTTAAAAAAAATAACTTCAACAAGAAGTTGTAAACCTTCAAGCACGCTCTGGCGTTTTCACAAGCATTATTAATGATTGCTGTTGTGTGTGAAAAAGGCTCTCTGCCTGTCTCAATTGTGAACAGTAACTCTGTCAATGTTTACCCTAAAGACACATTTATTAGCACCTTTGTGTAACTGAACTTATATATTGTGAGACTGTCTCAGATGACCAACTGGAGCAGTTATAAACTGAGCCAGTACTGTGTAGTGCATGACGTCTATCTTGAAATTTCACCAGTCACCTTCTTCCTTGCTAGTGTTAATGATAACTAGTCAATTTCCCACAGACTTGATGAACGGATGCACTAATCTGAATCATATTGACCATACCTTAGTCCGCCCAGTCAAGGATCTACATCTCACCTAAGCATAAAACATGATCCCAAATTAAAGTTTGATTTTTTAAAAATTTTGAGTTGGAATCTCACTCTGTTTTGCCCAGGCTGGAATGAAGTAGCATGATTGTGACTCACCACAGCCTTAACCTCCCAGGTTCAGGTGGTGCTTTTTCATCAGCCTCCCAAGTAACTGGGACTACAGGAGCACACCGCCGTGCCTGGTTAATTTTTTTATTTTTTATTTTTGGTATAGATGAGGTCTCGCCGTGTTGCCCAGACTGGTCTCAAACTCCTGGGCTCAAGAAGCATGAGCTACCACACCTGGTCGAAAATTTGATTTTTAAACATTTCTTTATCTTATAGTAAATTTTGTTGCTGTGTAACCTACATGCAGACGAGTGCATATTTCACAAGTGTACAGGATGATGAAGGTATATACCACATGAATATACCTACATAACCACTATTCATCTTGAGAAGTAGAACATTACCAGCACCCCACACCTTCCTCTTGTCCCCTTCCTTTCTCCCTAAAAGGAAGTCACTGTTCTGAATTTTCGTATCACAGATTAGATCTGTCTGTGTTTGACCTTTGTAAAAAATGGAATCCTACAGCCTGCCTACTTTTGTCTCTGGCTTCTTTCACTCAGTGTTATGTCTGTGAGATGTACAAAGCAGTGGTTTTTCCTTTCTCCATGCTTTACAGAATTCTATTGTATGACTATTGTCTTAGTCCGTTCAGGCTGCTATAACAAAATATATCAGACTGGTCATTTGTAAACAGCACATATGTATTGTTCACAGCTCTGGAGACTGGGAAGTTGAAGATCAAGGCGCCAGCAGATTCAGTGTTTGGTGAGGGTTGGTTCTCAGGGACAGCGCTTTTTTCCTACCTCTGAAACCTGGAGAAAGAGGAAACGGGAGAGAAAGGGACACCTAGCGAGGTTCTATACCTTCCCCCGAAGCCAGGCAGTCAGGCGCCAGCATCTGTTTCCTAAGCCACCACACTAGCCCACCCAGAAAGCCATTGTCATTCACAATCACCATGAAAATACACCTGTGGAAATCAAATGTCCATTCTAGGTCTCTTTTTCTCAGACAAGAGCTTAAAGACCCACATTTGGGTCTTCAGAAAGCCGGGGACCTGCGCCACACAATTCTACCCTAGCGCTCCATTATAATTTCAGTTTTGAAATCTGGTTAGGTAGGGCCTCAGTAAAAGCTCAGAAATCTGCTTTTTTGGAGTTCCTTCCTGTTGGTCTCACTGCAAATGTCATCTAAGGCCTTTTGCTGCCTGTAGCGGGCCCAGACCCAACAGCCAAAAAAGAGGCCAGAGGAGAGTGGCTCATTTCTGGCTGACTTCTTCTCTGGCTGGGACCAATGCTTGTCATGGCGGACTTGTGGGGGGTCACGGGGAAGGGATGAAAGCCGGAAGCCAGCTGGACCATTTGGGGATGCCCATGAGGGTCTGGGCACAGACACTTGCTGCAGCGTGGGGAGAAGCTGTTGTCTGTGCCTGTTAGTAGAAACCTGAGATCCTCTCCTGGCCTGAACATCAGAAGGCTCAGAGCACCAGGAGATGGGCACCAGTGTCTTGATGGGCTGGGTCAGCAGGGAGGTCTCAGCCATCATCTCTGAAGGTGCGATGACAGGGGAGGCTGAGGTCACGGGCTGATTTCTGGGCATCTGGAGATCCCTCCTTGGGGACTTCCCAAAATCACTGGAGGATGCTTTAAGGACATCTAATTTATAACCAGCAAGCCAGTGGAGCACCGGGTCACTCTTGTTTGGAAGTAAAAAGGAAGTATTTACCCAGAGTTTCATTCAGGTTGTAAGTTGAAGAGAATGTTCTCATCTGGCCTTGTAGGAAAGACCATTAACCCTGATCTGGGCAGCGCAGCTCCGAACAGTCACCTAATGCCGGCTCAGGGTGGCCATGGACTGCTGGTCAGAAATCCGGGAACGGTACTTCTCAGACCCTGACTCTCTTGCCATGCTTGGACAAGAACTGGAGGGGAGGCGCCAGTGATCAGGCATGGCATTGATTTTGTGAAACACCGATGATTCAGGAGCACGGCTGGTGCAGCCAAGGTGCTTTGTATTTGAGATGAAGTGTTAAACATCTGCAGCCCAGCTTGCCAACACACACTCTCTCTGCAAAGCAGCGTTCCTAGGGGGTCTATCACTTAATGCACTATGAATCATGTATCTGCAATCTCTCTTTCCTTCTTACCTACATTTAATTGTACCTGATGGACCATTTTGTGTGATTTGCAAGAAATGCATGCTGTGAGCAAAAACTGTGGTTTTTTTTCTTCCAATGAGGTTTATTAAATTCTGGCATCCTCCCGATGGATATTCCTTCTTTAAAAGAAAAGACTGAAGGATAGTCCGAGGGTGGAGTGTTTTGCTGATGTGCTGTTTTGCTCCTAAATGTTCTTTTTCTGCAGCAGGAGACTTAGGCTGCCCACCGTGATCCATGCATTCTAACCCAAACATGATTGTTCAGCATGACTCCGTCCTGTGACTCTAGAAATACTGGCTTGAAATGTTGGTGACTGAAATGGGAGAAGGGAGGAGGAGAGGAGAGAATGACAAGGTCCCAGGGTGCTGACTTGTGGCCCTGCCCCGGGCTCGCGTAGGATGGACTGCGTCTTCCCTTCTCATCAACTCCTTAAGCAACACTCAGATGGAGGGGACATGAAATTCACACCCCAAATTCTGTCAGGTACCTGGAAGCGCCCCGGCATGGTCTCGTGAAGAGTGATAAGGATTATTCTCTGTTTTGGTCCCTAGGTGATGTCTACCCAGCCCGGAGTCATATGCACATACCTTGGGTGATCTGCACACACGTTACTTGGTAATGCAGATAACCTACTGGAACTCTCGGGCATTCCACATTGGATTCTCGGGCCTGCACTTGAGGCTTGCACACACCTGAGTTTACATCGATTACCCAGACACTTGGAGGTCAGGCATTGGTAAATTTCACCACCAGCGGCCTCCACGGCAAAAAGGAGGGACCAGCGTGGGATTGCCAAACTTTTATTTCGCTAAACAAACTCATTTGGGTGAGCACACTTCTAGCTACTTTCGTTATCGTTTCATAGCAAAGAGGAATTTTTAGCACGTGCGTGTGCACACACGTCCATCTCAGACAACAGGAGAGTGCTTTAAATGAAATACAACTGGTCTTACGAAAACTTGCTGCTGCATTGTTCTGATTTGTCTCATCCCTCCCCTCCCCCGAAACTGCCACGGGTCAGATCTGTCAGGAAAATGGCTCTTGAGAACCGTTGATGGGCATGATGATGAGGCTTTTATATCCACTCAAAGGATCGCAGAAGAGATTTAATACTTTTTGTCAAACCAATAGGAAACACGAGCAGGCAAAAAATTTCACATTGTAAGCAGTTTTTTTTTAGAAATTTATGGGTCCTCCTCACCTTTCAGAGCTGACAGCCTATCATTCTGGGGCACCTGATGTGTGGCAAGCCCTGGGCTATAAACTCAATGCTCCATGGGAACTGAAAAACACTCATGTCACCAACAGCATGTTGGGACGCTGCAAGGTGCAGTGGCCAACCAGCTGCTTCCCAAGGAGCCTCAGGAAGAGACGTCAACTTCTCTGTGATTCACCTTGGTGTAGACCCTCACCTTCAGTGTCAGACACTTGACAAGGGCATTTATGTCAGCACATGATGAACGGCTCGTGTTGAAAGGGAAGATTCACATAAATTCCCTTATTATATAATAATATCTGGCTCATATCTGGCTCATATCTGGCTCATATCTCGGGAGCCAGATATGAGCATACTTGTGTGGCCTTGAGTAAGTAAACAACTCTCTTCAGTTCTCTATTTGTAAAATGAGAGTATTAACAGCATCTACAGCCTGGGGCGAGGATGTGCATTATACGGGATAAAGCATACAGTATACTCGGCCCAGCCCACACAAAGCTAAGGCTCGGTGGACAATTATGAGGACCACTGCTGTCACTACCTCTTGTGCATTATCTCCTGTGTCCCTGTGCAAGCAAAGACCCTCGTGACTTCTGTTCTTCCAGTTGCATGGAATCCACGCAGCATCCTCCTCGTAGTTATCGCCAGGACATCAAGTCAGTGCTACCTTCACAATGCACCCAGCATCCAAATTTTCCAAACCTTGGAAGCAATCATGATGTCCTGCAGTGAGGAACGGATGCATAAACTGCAATACTCCAGATAATGAAATATTAGCACTAAAAAAAAGTGAGCTCTCTAGCCAAGGAAAGTCTTGAAGGGAAAGTAAACATATATTGCTGACTGAAAGAAGCCAATCTGAGCAGGCTCAATCATATAATTCCAACTGTAGGACATTCTAGAAAAGGAAGAAAGCACTATGGCCGTGAAGATAGTAGTTTGGGAGGGGTGGTGAGAGAATTGTCTGAGCCCAGGGGTTCAAGACCAGCCTAGGCAACTTGGCAAGACCTCCCTTCTGTAACAAATCAAAAAACCACTGGACTTGGTGGCTCATGCCTGTGATCCCAGCACTTTGGGAGGCAGAGACGAGAGGATTGCCTGAGCTCAGGAGTTCGAGACCAGCCTGAGCAACTTGGCGAGACCACCTCTCTACAATGAATCGAAAGATTAGCTGGGCATGGAGGCGCATGTCTGTGATTCCAGATACTTGGGAGATTGAGGTGGAAGGATTGCCTGAGCCCAGCAGGTCGAGGCTGTGGTGACCATGAGCGTGCCGTTGCACTCCAGCCTGGGCGACAGAGTGAGAATCCTACTAAATAAATAATAACTAACTAACTAACTAAGTAAATAAATAAAAACATTAGCTGGGCATGGTGGTGTATGCCTATAGTTCCAGCTACTTGGAAGGCTGAGGTGAAAGGATCTTCTGAGCCCGGTAGATTGAGGGTACAGTAGTCATGAGTGTGCCACTGCACTCCAGCCTGGGCTACACAGTGAAACTGACTTAAAAAAAAAAGGATCAGTGATTGCCTGGGGTTCAGGAGCAGGGAGGGATGAATGGTAGAGCACAGGGGATTTTAGGACAGTGAAGCTATTCTGTGTGATACTACAGCGGTGGGTACATGTCATTATGCATTTGCCCAAACCCATAGAATGTACAACACCAAGATTGAGCCTTAATGTCAAACATGGCCTTTGGATGATGATGATATGTAGTTGTGGGTGATGTTGCTTAGTGAGGGAGGTTGTGGGGTGGAGAGGTTTGGGGGGGAGGGTATACAGGAACTCTCTGTACTTTCTGCTCAATTTTGTTATGAACCTAAAACTGCTTTAAAAAATTAAAGAGAAACAAAACAAATAGAGGAACATTGTAAGAAATAAATCCAAGCAATGAATCAACTATAATGCAATCAAATACAAATATTAAAAAGACAAAAAAGGAGTCCCAGAATCTCACCATTTCTCACCTGGTCCACGGCTACCCCCTTGGTCCAAATGACCAATACCTATATCACTTTGCCTCAAGAATTCTCTGGTCTATAGTGCTCTTTGCCATCTGCACTCGTTGGATGTGCCGGGGCAGTTATACCCCTGTGAGTAGCAGAATTGGTGTATAAATATCACAGCTCCCTCTCGCCACTCTGGGTCTCAGTTAAGTTGGCTAACACTCTACCATCATCTTCTCAGATTGCAGACGCCACCGTAGGCTGGAGGGACATGTCCGTTACTACAGTTGTGTGCAATGGAAATGTATGTTTTCATAGTTCTGGAGGCTCAAAGTTCAATGTTAAGGTTCTGGGTTCAGTTTCTGGTGAGGGCTCTCTTCCTGGCTTGTAGGTGGCCACCTTCTCCTGAGGTCCTCACATGGCCTTTCCTCAGTGCCTGAGTGGGTGAGCTCTCCGGTGTCTCTTCTCATAAGTAAATCATCCTATTCAACCAGGACCCCACCTTTATGGCCTCATTTAACTTTCTTGGCTTCCATAAAGGGCCTATTTCCAAATATAGCCTTACTGAAGTTGGGGCATCAACATGAACTTTGAGGAAAACCCAGTCTGTAACAGAGAACTTGCTTTAACAATCCTTACTTATTGCTTGCCTTCCCTTTTCTCCCTCACTTCTTGACTCCCTACCAGTGTGCCCTGGGATTACTTCCAAAATAAATCACTTATATTAAATTGTTGTTGCTCGGGGTCTGCTTCTGGGAGAACCCAAACTAAGACAGAAGAGCTGAATAGCACATGTCCTTCTAGAAAAAAACAGGAACGTGTTCTAGCCTACGGAAGGCTCCAAGAAGTCCCCGAGAAAGAAACGTTTCATTGAATTTAACCCAGAGCTTCACAAACATTCTGAGCCATGGAGCCCTCCCTCCCTCCATTGTTGGGATGCTCCTTAACATATCCCAGGATTCCTTAGGAAGTGTTGCTTTGGGGGCTGGTGAAAGTGAGCAATGCATACAGTTGGTTTGCTTTATGATCATTGCCAGGTGAGCAAGCTGAGAGTGACAAACCTGGATGCTGCAGAATTCTTGGGGCGAAGAAATGTGTATGAAGACAGAGGTTTCGGGGACATCAGGATTTGCACTTTGCAATCCTGGCCAAATCCAGACACATTTGGGCTTGATGCTACTGGCATAAAGCCCAAAAGGACATGGTCTCTGCCCTTGTGGGCCCTCAAGATAGTGAGAGGGAATGAGGCACAGCAGCAGTGATGTGCTCCTGGCTCCCAGGACATTAATGATGGAAGAGAGAAGGGATCATGTGACAGCCTTCGGCTGGTTCAGAGATGCCTGAGCTGGGTCACAGGCTGCTGTTTTATTCTTCTGTGTTCAGATGTGTTAGGATTTCAGTCAGCCATCTGTATGGCCACTAAAAATGCATTCTTCGTCTCCCCTGAGATGAATCAGATTCAATGATGTTGAAATCATATCTTTGGTTCAACAGTGAATTGCTCATATTCACAATCCAACTATTTAAAAGGGTTATTTATGGGCCAATATTCTTTCTATTAAAATTAAATGGCATGAAATTTGAATCAACTCAATTGAATTCATATCCTTCTCTAATGTATTTATCCATCACTCAGAGGAGTCTGGTGAAAGGCCATCTTGGTTTCATTCAATAAGACACATTTGACTCCACGCTCCCTATTGTGGACTTTAAAAGTAACTCCAGACCATACTCCCTACTTTTCGCCTGTAATCTACTTCGGGTTAAAAATGGTGCCAGTTTTTTAGGGTTTGTTTTTTTTTTTTTTGAGTCAGAGTCTCAGTCTGTTGTCCAGGCTGGAGTGCAGTGACATAATCACAGCTCACTGCAGCCTTGACCTCCCAGGCTCAGGTCAACCTTCTGCCCCAGACTCCCGTGTAGCTGAGACTGCAGGCATGTGCGACCACACCTACCTTATTTTCTTAATTGTTTTGTAGAGAAGAGGTCTTGTTATGTTGCCTAGACTGGTCTCGAACTCCTGGGCTCAAGTGATCTTTGGCCTCCCAAAGTGCTGGGATTACAGGTATGAATCATCGTGCTTGGCCTAGGGTTTGCTTTTGAGAATCAATTAATTAATACATGTGAAGGTCGTGGAGCAGGGTCTGGTACTTAATAGATGCCCAAAAAATGTCCACTAGTCAGATATTATTGGTAGGATCACTCCTGAGAATCTTGTTCCATTCAGGCATAAGGAATAAATACTGGAGGAATGGACTGGAAGCCAAGAGACCCAGCTTTGGGTTTAAGTCCGAACTTTGTCCTTAACTTGAGATTGACCTAAGCCATGTCCTTTTCTCTGGGTCTCAGCATTTTGATCTACAGAGGCAGCAGCCATATCTTCCCAGATTAGAAGCCACGTGTGGCTGATGAGTGAATCACTGTGGCTGCACTATCTACTGTGATATGGGCCAGGATGAGCAACTTGGTTTTCCAACCTCATCATATTAAAGTTTATCTGACACAGTTGAGGCCCCAAGGATATAAGAAAAATGAGTCAGCAGATTTTTGGAGATCTCAAAAATAAGGGTTTCACGTTGTCTTTCTGTGGCTCGGTCACCAATCCCAGAACCACACCACATTTGTGGTCCCTGCGGCATGGGTGGTGCTCAGAAACCATCTAATGAGTATTTTTCAAACTGCTGTTGGGATCTATTCGTAGATCATGAAATAAATCAGTGAGCAAATTTCTTAGAAAATAAAATTTTAAATGAAATAAATGCATCACTAAAGGAGTTTTATTTTCATAACACTTTTGTTTCATCCTATATAAACATACGTATAAACATGCACATGAAGTGCTCTGAGTAGATGTCAACTCAACTTTAGGGTGTGGTCAAAATGCCGTCATCCATGCAATGATGTTTCAGTCGGTAATGGACTGCATATATGACGGCAGTTTCATAAGATTATAATGGAACTGGCAAATTCCCATTGCCTAGTGACACAGCCATTGTAACAAAGCTTCATATTTTCTATGTTTAGATACCCACATACTTAGCATTGTGTTACAATTGCCTACCATATTCAGTACAGTAGCAAGCAGTGCATGTTTGTAGCCTAAGAGCATTAAGTTATACCAGCCCGGGTCTGTGTGAAGACACTCTATGATGTTCCCACCGTAATGAAGTCACCTAATGATGCAATTCTCAGAATGCATTCCCTGTCATAAAGGGGTGCATGACTGGAACATGAAAACTACTGATCGGGACCCTCCCCACCATTTTCAGATGAAGACCACACCCACATGGATTTATCACCAGCTGAGGGTTAGGAAGGTTCAGGACTGACCCCCAACCCACTGACCCAGAGTGACTCCCATGTGCTTAACTTTCTCCACCTCTCCATGATGGTCTTGGCTATTCAAAGCCATTACTCCTGGTTCTCACTAGCTCCTATGAGATTAGATTTCATTTAGCAAATGGTATTTATTATTTCAGAAAAGCATATTAACCCAGCTGCTATGATTTCAATGTGTCTCCCCCCCCAAAAAAAATTAGATTTCAATTAGCAAATAAAATTTGCTTTATTTCTTTATTTTAATTATTTTATTTTATTTTTAGAATGTAAGGTACAAATAAGGGTTAGGTACATACATGGTCATCGTGGGTATGCTTATTGATGCTAGATGCCCTTCCCCTCCCCCGGCAGTGTTCCACTACTGCCAATCCCTTTCTTATGGTATTATGATAAATGTTCAGGGTCCACTTATGAGTGAATACATTTGGTACTCAGATCTTTGTTTCTGGGACATATCACTGAGTATTATAGACTCTAATTCCATCCAGGTTGTTGTGAAGTTCCTAATTTTGTTTTTCTTTATGGGCAAATGATATTTATTATTGCAGAAAAGCCTATTAACCAATTTTCTAAGATTTCAATGTGCCCCCCACCCAAAAAATTAGATTTCACTTAGCAAACAGTGTTTATTATTGCAGAAAAACATATTAACCCATATGCTATGGTATCAATGTGTAAAATTCGATTTTACTTAGCAAACAGTATTTAACATTGCAGAAAAGCATATTAACCCATTTGCTATGATTTCAATGTGTCCCCCCCAAAATCAGATTTCATTTAGCAAATGAATATTTATTATTGTAGAAAAGCACATTAATCCATCTGTTAGGATTTCAATGCGTCCCCCCCCCAAAATTAGATTTCATTTAGCAAGCAACATTTATTATTGAAGAAAAGCATATTAACTCATAGGCTATTATTTCAATGTGTCCCCCCCAAAATGAGGTTTCATATAGCAAATGATACTTATTATTGCAGAAAAGCATATTAACCCATTTGCTATGATTTCAACGTGTTCCCTCCAAAAGTATGTGTTGGAAACTCAGCTGCCAATGTAACAGTATTAAGAGAGGGGAAATTTAAGACATGATAAGGCAAAGAGGGCTCTATTCTCATGAGTGGATTAGTGCCATTCTCAGGAGTGAGTCTATGGTGACAGGAGCAGGTTCTTTATAAATGGGCGAGTTCAGCCCCTCCGTGCTCTCTCTTGCCCTGTGACCTGCTGTGGAACGACCTAGCAGGAAAGCCCTTACCAGATGCTGGCCACTTGCCCTTGGACTGACCAGCCTCCAGAGCTGTGAGAAATACATTTCCATTCTTTATAAATAACCTAGTCTATGGGGTTCTATTACGGTAGCATGAAATGTATGAAGTCAACATTTTATTTTATTTTATTTTATTTTTTGAGTTGGAGTCTCACTCAGTCGCCCAGACTGGAGTGCAGTGGCCGCTCCCGGCCACTGCAGCCTCGAACTGCTGGGCAGCCTCGAACTGCTGGGCTCCAGCGATCCTTCCACCTCAGCCTTCCAAGTTGCTGGAACTACAGGCGCATGCTACCACATCCGGCTAATTTTTTTGATTTATTGTAGAGATGAGGTCTCGCCAAGTTGCCCAGGTGGGTCTCAAACCCGCAGGCTCAGGCCAATCACTCACCTCAGCCTCCCAAAGCGCGGGATTACAGGCTGAGCCACCGAGCCCGGCCTAAGTCAACATTTTAGAATGATTTACTGTGAGGGCTGCATCCTTCATCCATTAGAAAAACTCATAGAACAAGCTTATCTCAGTCTCTGTGAATTCTAGCTGAGTGAACATTTTCTTTTTCTTTTTCTTTTCCTTTAAAGATGTGGGGTACAATTCAGGATTAGGTATACAAGTGGTCATTGTACAGGTGAAGTCTGGGCCTCCCTTTGATCCCCACTTCACCTGGTTTGGGACCAGAAACCCTTATTGATGTTATATGCCCCCCATATTGTGTTTGTTTGCTTTAAAGATGTGGGGCACAATTCAGGATTAGGTATACAAGTGGACATTGTACAGGTAAAGTTTGGGCCTCCCTTTGGTCCCCACTTTGCCTGGTTTGAAGTTAGATACCCTTATTGATGCTGTGTCCACACCCACAGCCTGGCAGTATCCTGAGGGGAGAGTTTCATAGCCTCCTGCCCCGACCCTCCACCTGCCAATCACCATCATGTGGGATGCACACATCAACGTGAGTCTGTTTTAGAATTGCCTGGGGGAAAGGAAAACTTCCCTGCTGTTATGGGAGGGATACCAAAAAAGATGGGGGGGCTGTTACAATAACCTGTAAGATTTGAGTCCAGTTTGGGACAAGCATTCTTAAGCTCTGGGTCATGTTGATTTAGTTCAGATATTTCTGACCACCTGCATGAGGCAGCCCACCCAACAACAGTGGCAACTTACACTGTGTTTTGACCTTTGGTGTCAAGTGGCCAGGTTCACATCCCAACTCCACAACAGACTGACTTACTGTTGAGGGAAAATTCTATAATCTTATTAAGCCTCAATATTTCCATCACTCATTCAACAAACATTTCTTGAGAGCCTACTATGTGCCAGGCACCGTGCTAGGGACCAGAGCGTGGAAAAAGATGCCAAGAAAGAGATTCATTATACAAATAGTCATTTAATTGCGATTATAGTGAATTAACAAGGAAATGTTATAGGACTAATAAATAAACAAATGAATATTAAAAACCATAGGGCTAGTCAACAAAGGAATAGTCTAAGCTGTTGTGAGACCAGGAGAGCTAACCTAATTAACCTCGAGAGAACGAGAAGCCACTTTGAGGAAGGGATTTTGTAAGTAATGTCTACAGAAGATTATCAGAAAAAGAGTGAAGGTGGTGCAGGGATCAGGGAGAGCCCTCTAGGTAGAGGATGGCCTGTACCAAGGGCCTGGGGTCACAGGGCATTTCATGCATGCAAAGAAAGAAGGCCAATGCAGCCTACTGACCAGAGCTAGAGGAAGAGAATGGTGATGGACATGAGACAGATGGATCTCAGGAGCAGGAAAATAGTAATACCCACCCTGCATGTCTGCTGTAAACATTAAATAAGTTATGATATCTAATATGCTAAATGCCTAAAATACAAATAAACCTAACAGTTATTATTAGGAGGGCATTAAATAATTTACAAATTCTAGTTAAAAGGTGTTACTTGAGGAACCGACCAAAATTTCTGTGGTCTGTGGCTCTCCCCATACAATATCGGCTTCATCACCAGCCCACAGTTTCTCAGGCCCCACACCTAGGACACATCCTTGATTCTTCTCTTTTCCTTGCACCTCATATTTACAAGGGAGACTCCCCCAAAAAAACTGGGATTACTTTTTGGAGGGCGGGTCCCTTGTAGTCCAGGCTTCCCCCGCTAGGTAAGTGTTCTAGAAACCCATGGGCATCAGTGGATGAGCTAGCTTTGTTGTGAGAGGATGCGTTCTGCTTCAGTGAATTCTTTTTGGAGATTCTTTCCACGTGTTTCAACCCATTTTCAGGATGGGTGATTTATAAGTTCACCTGCCCACACCGTGCTGAGTGTTCAGCAGTTTTTGACCCAAACCAACATGACCCCTGTGTCTCATCCTCCCTGTTCACCTGATCTCACCCTGAGCGATGTTTTCTGTTTCCCCGATAAAAAAAGTCCTCGGAGGGAAATGTTTTACAGATGTGGAAGAGGTGAAACAAAAAAACGTCAGAAGCACTAAAAGGCACCAACGTTGATGAGTTTAGAACCTGTTTTGAGAAGCGGAAAAAGCATCTTGATAGCTGCATTGCAGCACCCAGAGAGTACTTTGAAGGTGACTGAAGTTTAAACTTGTAAGAATAAGTACACAATTTTTTATAAATACAATTCCTGGCTGTTTTGAGTCCCCCTCGTATTCCATCAGCAAATACTATGTAGGCTCTGTCTCCACATACAACCTTCATCTCCACTAAACTGCCCAAGTGGATCGCACAGTCTTGGGGTGAGCTCCCAGACTAAGATCAGGACGAGTGCTTAGGAAGTTTACTGAGGTCCTCACGTGTGAGACTTAAAGGGAGACAGCACTGGCCTGAGGGAGGCATAGGTGTGACAGAGGCCTTGGCCAATCCCATGGGAGCTCTGGGCGGCTCTACATTGTCCCCAATTCAGGTGAAAAGGCCCAGCCTTTGTACCCAGCTCCCCACCGGCCAGACATGGGCATGTTGGTCAGATATTACTGACCACCTGCATGGGGCAACCCACCCAACGATATCAGCCAATTAAGGTATGTTTTGACCTTTGGTGTCAAACGACTGGGTTCACATCCCAGCTCCACAACAGACTGCCTTACCGTCTAGAGAAAATTCTATAATCTCATTAAGCCTCAGTATTTCCATCATTCAGTCAACAAACATTTCTCTTGCCCCAACCGAGGCAGCTCCTCAGGGGAGCTCAGCTATGAGTCAATGGCAGCCAACACTTCCGGCCATGGGAAGGAGGCGTGTAGGGCCTCTGAAGGGAGTCTCTCTGCTTCTTCTGGAGGGTGAGGTTCCAGGAGGCTGGCATGCTGTCTTTTCACCATACATCCCCCGCATCTAGAAGAGTAGGTACTTAATAAATATTTGTTCACTGGAAGCTAGTTATGAGATAACAATTCAACCAATTGTTTTGAGAAGTGAGGTAGGCTGGGAGGGGATATGAAATTCTCATGGGATCATTGGTGGGATCTTTAAGGAAAAGAACACAAGAAAGAACAGAAAATAGAGGTCATATTTTTAAAGGAAGCATGGATCATTTTTATGACTCGCGGTTATCATCTAAAGGATGATAGACTTGCCTTAAACTGGCTGGGTGCAATGGCTCAGTCTGTAATCCAGCACTTTGGGAGGCCAAGGCAAGAGGATTGCCTGAGTCTGGGGGTTTGAGAGTAGCCTGGGCAACTTGATGAGCCCACATCTCTACAATAAATCACAAAAACTAGCTGGGCATGGTGGCGTGCATCTGTAGTTCCAGCTACTTGGAAGGCTGAGGCAGAAGGATCACCCAAGCCCAGCAGGTTGAGGCTGCAGTGACTGTGAACATGCTACTGCACTCCAGCCTGGGCAACAAGAGTGAGACTCCAACTCAAAACAAAAACAAAAACAAAAACTGAATCTCAACCGTGCGTCCTAGTCCACAGATTCTGAGCCCTGTTGGGCTGGGGTTCAAACCAGACGCTGAGATTTTCAGAATCCCCCAGGTGATTCCATATGTAGCCAAGGCTGAGCATCACTTCTGTAAAAGGTGAGAAGGGCATGATCCCTGAATCTGACCCACAGAGATATGTCTTGTGCATCTGTGCTTTGTGGAGTATTACCCCTCGGTGTGCTCGAAGATGGGGCTGCAGATCGCACCAAGAGGGCCGAGAAGTCAGAGCACACAGACACTTGAGGTAAGTTTGATCTTCATGGAACTGAGCAATTTGCCAACAGCTGGGAGCAGAGTCCCCTGGTTCACTTGACATGGTGTCTGCTTTTATTTATCAACAAGATAGTTGAGAAAAAAAAGTCCAAATAAAACCAGTTGCACCTGTTTCTATAAATGATGTGGTGTCCTAGTTTCCTCTGAGCTGAGACCCACTTGGCTCCTCTGTTTCAAAGTCATTGCCATTGCAGAGTTAAAATGTGCACACACCAAGACAAATCACACAAGACCAAGTTGAAGATTTCCTTAGCTGAGCTCCTTGGTTTCCTTTTCTCCTCTCGCTTTTTTAGTCTCAAGTCTATGTGAATGGTTTATTCTATCATTTTTAGCTTATGTTAGTGCTTGAAGCAGAAAGCATTTTTGCAAACGAAGAGCAATCTGTGTCAGCATTAGCAATTCTTTTGTTCATATTGTGGTCAAATATGCAACATGTGAAATGTGCTATTTTAACAATTTTTAAGGGTGTAGTGCAGTGGTGTAAACATGTGCAGCCATCACCATCAGCCATGCCCAGAACTCTTTTCTTCTTGCAAGACTGAAACTCTATATTTGCTAAACACAACTTCCCATTTCTTCCTCCACCGGTCCCTGGCAACCGTCATTCTGCTTCTTGTCTCTAGGAATTTGACTGAGTATGGCATGAAAATGGAATCATAGAGGATTTGTCTTTTTGTGACCGGTTTATCTCACTTTGTAAAATGTCTTCAAGGTTCATTCATGCCGTAGCACGGGTCAGGATTTCCTTCCTTTTTTTTCTCGTGGTAAAACACATATACTATAATATTTACTATCTTTTTGAAGCGTGTGGTTTTGTAACCATTTTTAAGTGTGTAGTGCAGTGGCATTAAACACAATGACATCGTTTTGCAACCATCTCCACTGTCCATCTCCAGAACTCTTTTCATCTTGCAAAACTAGAACTCTGTACCTACTCAACAACTTTCCATTCCCCGCTGACAAGCACCATTTTACTTTCTGTCTTTGTGAATTTGACCATTCTAGGGATCTCATATACGTGGAATTATACAGTATTTGCTTTTAGGGGACTGACTTATCTCACTTGGCATGAAATCCTCAAGATTCATCCATACTGAAGCATGTATCAGAATATCTTTCCTTTTGAAAGCTGAATGATATTCTACTATAGCCCCCATTTTGTTTGTCCCTTCACCTGTTGATGGACAGTTGGGTGACTTTTACGTGTTAGTGGACCCCTGGGTGACTTCCACATTTTGGCTCTTGTGAATAGCACTGCTATAAGGGGGAGACACAGATAACACTGGCAGTCCTTGAGTGGATTGCATGAGACAGAGAGCAACGACCTTCGAGGCCACCCGAGAGACACAAAATCAACATATGCCTAGGGGTAAGATGACTTCATATCCCCGTTTGAAACATTTGATTGCATTTTGCTGGACTGTGTTTTGAATATTTTATTTCCTGGCGTAAAGAGTCACATATAACTCTTGACTACTTAAGAAAGTCATCTGCAGCCAGAAAGCATTTCTCGAGGCTTGTGAGGTTGGTTGCCTAGAAACCACTGGATAATCTTCATTGATTCCCCCAGTGAATGAAGGATGAGGGAGCTGCTCGCTGCCTGAAATGTCCTTTTTAGTGTTCTTTCATCAAACACCAGAGGCTCTGTATTTCTTATAGGTCTCTCGGGTTGTAGAGTCTGCAAAGCCATGTAAGACACAAACCTAAAATCCAAGTCCAGACCAGCTATCCCTGTGCCTGCATAGTCTCTGTGCAAGAAGGGGGTTGCAGCTACAGAACTTGCAAGGAAAAGCTAGTTTGAGAGTTGTACCTGAGATATTTGAGACCGATAAGATTGGGGAGGAATGAGAATAACGCTCTGATGTAAGACCCGTAGTATGAACAAAGGAAGGAAGATACATGTAGACAGAAGAAAGAAGATGTAATTCTTTTTTTTTTCAGCCAACTCTGTTGGTTGGCAAGCCAGCCTCCAGGGTGTATGGCTCTTCAGGTCAGGGTTCTTGTCTTGTGCCCAGGAGGAATGAGGGACATGAATAGCCAGAAAGTGAGAAAGCAGGATTTATTGAGAGGACAGAAAAGCTCCCACAGTGGGAGGGGATCCCAGGAGGTTGCCCAAGATGAAATTCTTGATTTGCCTTGTATGAGTTAAAGAAATTGGAAATATGTACCCATAATTCATTTCATACAATTACAATGTTCAGAAACAGAGAAGTCTTTCTTCTGTCTCATTTGGTAGCAAAATCTGACCCCCAAATCATGAGAGGCAAATTAAAATTTTAAGTTACTACCCTTACAGCGATGGTTCTTAACCTTTGCTACAGAAAAGTTAATGAGTTGAATTATGGGATATCGTCCCAGACTGTCCTTGGCAGGTATATGAAATATAACTATATTTTTACTATATTACCTTACTATATTTGTACTATATTACCTTCCTGAAATCTGATACACATTTGGCCTTAAAGGTTTTAAATAAGAGCTTTCTGGATCTGTTCTCCGTAGCTAGGAGGCATAGAAAAGTCACTACCCAAAATGACACATGCAGGAGAAAATTTGGTTGCTTTCAGCATGCCATTTTATCTGTGCGGTTCTCTTTCTGGGAAATGAACTAACGTTGTGATCATTAGACATGCTTGTGCACTTGTTTTCTGGATGAAAATTCTTCAGATGTGTGTTACTTTTTCATGGCACTGAGTCTTAAGCAAAGGTTTGGGTGGCATGAATGGTAAAGGAAGCCGGGCTGGCCCTGGAGTTCTATGCGTGGCCAACACGGACTAAGTGTGGTCCTCCAGTTGCACCACACACATGTTTGTATGTGTCATGTGCACACACACCAGGTGCTGATGACTCAACCCCAGGCAAGTCCTTTCCTTTCGAGATGGAGAGAGGAGGTGGGAGTGCTGAGTTGGAGAGTGGGAGGTTGAGGACTTGCGTCAGTCTTTTTGTGGGACACAAGAAATGACAAAGACTGATGTGTATAAAAGGTAAACGTAGTGTGTGTGTGTGTCCGCATATCCTCAGCCTGCAGAGAGTCAGCATCCTAAGCAAGAATAGAAGATTGTCCTATATGTGCTCCACACACAGAGTAATTTTAAGGCCAGCTTCTTTACAGTTTACACCAGTCTCCAACGACAAAACAGGCGCATCTGTTCTCTCAGAACCTTGGCCAAAGTCTCAACGCTGAGGAAAATACATGGTAAGAACTCTTTACTCTAAAAGAAAGTTCTAGACTCATCCCTGCAGACGTGGTTGAAATATAGCTAGGTCAGTCCAGGAACTGCTGGATGAGTTTTCCTCAGGAGACGTCTTTGGAAGGAATTCATGGGCACAAGGGCAATGGTGGTCTTGAGCCATTGAGCCATGGTGGAGCAAGACGATGCTCCTCCCCACCCACCTCAAGCCAGGTGGGGGAGCCTCAGAAGAAAGTTCCAGAGATAGAGGTTACTATAAGTGCCTCACTTTGCTGCCAAATGCTTGCTGAGCTGTGGAAACAACTCGTAGGTCTGGCCTAGGCTGGAGAGAGCATGACTTGTGTCTTTAAGAGTTCAGGGACATACATAAGAGGGAAACTAGGGTTTGTCTTTCTTCTAGATCTTTCTGAAAGGAGGGATGGGTGGGGCCAGTGAGGGCAGAGTGAGGAGGAGGCACGTGTGGGTTAGGCTCCCTTCACACAGGTAGGTGGCCTGTGGCAGGAAGTCAGGCCTGCCAACTCCTGAAGGACCCCACCCAAGGGGGTTGACTGAGATAAGGGATGTTAGTCACAAAAGGCAAGGCTACAGGTATATTGCTAAGGGATAGTCACTAAGAGAGTGGCTGTTACCAAAGAGTGCAGCTCACAAAAGGGCACCAAAAGGGAAAGCAAAGGTTTGAAAATCTATTGAAAGATAAGGGGGGCCCAAAGAGCCCCAGCTAAGCATAAAGGCCTTTTCCCCCCTATTCTCTCTGTACCCCTTTTCCATCCCATCTCAACTGTACAGGGGAACAGAATATATAGGAAGGGGGTGAAGGTGGAACAGGAAAAGTTAAAAAGCAAACCAAGCTTTCCCCCATTTTCCTAACTCCTGGTTCCCTGAGCTGTAACTGGGTCTGAACAAAAAGGAGAGAGAGATTATTCCTGTTGTTGATGTTGAGTAGGTGACTATCAATCAGATTCTTTCCTGGTTGGGTTTCATGTGCTTTCTAGATCTGTAAATCCATATTTTTCATTCATTCTGGAAAACAATCTCTTCATATATTGTTTCTCCTTCATTCTCCCAATTCTTTCATTCTGGAATTCTGGTTAGATATATTGTCTCATTCAATATTCTATATCTGTCAAGTCTTTAATATTTGTCACATATTTGACTCTCTGCTATATTCTGCATAATTTCTTTGGGTATAACTCCTAGTTCACAATTCTCTCTTCAACTACATCAAATCTGCTGTTTGACTCATTCACTGAGCTTTTGTTTCAATTACTATAGCTTTAGCTTTTTTTTGTAGAATTTTGATTTTTAAAAACCTATCTGACTATTCCTTATCATGTCTTGCTATTTAATAATCTTTGTAGTTGCATTTTTAGTTTTTTGTATCCCTAACACTTGACAATTTTATATCCTGTATCTGACCATTAAAATGTCTACAATGTTTGGCCTTCTAAATTTATTGTGTTTTTTTTTTCTACTAACTCTCTCACTACAGTGCCTAGTTCTCCTGGGTTGTGAGCTCATTGCTTGATCTTAATCTGCATGAAAATTGTGGGCCTAAACTGGGGTTTACTTTCCTGCAGAGAGTATTTGCTTTGACTTTTGCCAGAGCTGGGGTGCATCACCAGCTGAGGATTATCTTGGCCTCTGTTGTGAGTTTAGGCTCAGTTTGAGAGTCACTGACTCCCCTTCCCAACTTTCTGTCTGACTTATTTCCCATAGGACTGCTGCTATCAGTGGTTGCCGGGAGGCAACCCTCCTCCTCGCTCCCAGTGGCCTGCCATCCTGGCATGAGCCCCTGCCCAGCTAGAGAGTGTTAGCAGGGCAGGCTCAGAAGGCAGGACCAAGAACGGAGCACAAGGAATAGGGAGGTTCCTGGCAGGAGAGGGACACTAGGCAGGTTTTGGAAGTCAGGCAGGCTTGAGGAACCAGGATGCCAAAAATCAAGATGGCTAAGATCACAGTCTAAAGGGTCAAAGGTCAGAAGTCCAGGACAGGGGTCCCAGAATGGCAGGTTTTCAGGTCCCTGCTCTGCACTTCATGGGTGTCCTGTGGTGGTGCTGGCCCTGTGACAGTGACCACAAAGGGTGGAACTCTGCAGGCCCAGCTCCTGCCAGGGCAAAGGTGCAGGAAGGTGGGACGCATGTCAGCTGCCCGACTGGGACCCGTCCCCCACAACCTACCTCATGCCGGGAGCCTTGACAGGTGTGTGCAGTCCCATGTGGGAAGGGTTTCTGTGCGTGTCAGATCGAGCTCCCCTGACGCTCAGCAAAACCTCTTCTATGAAAAGCATCTCAGATTTCCCCAGGGGACCTCAAGGCCTTTAGTTCAATATCAAGGTGTTCTCTTCTGACCTGGAACCCATTTAATTAATTCCTTGGGAGAAGCCAAAGATTCCCTCCAGTACTGGGGTTCCCATGACTGTGTCCTGAATGGGAGTCCACGGGCACAGGCAAAGCCTGGGCTGAGCTGAAGGGTGATCTGGGTGGTCTTTGATTGGATGTGATTCAATCCCACTGTGGAACTTACATTTCCATAGAACTGGGGCAGATCTTGTTTGTGGAGAGTTACGTGTGTGCCTTGGGGGAGGGAAAAGACCTTGAGTCTCTAGGACAGATGGATTCTGTCTGCCACCCCAAGCACAGATGCACCCAGTATAAGCACTCTTGGCCCTGGAATTAAATCTGAATATTGGCTGGGCTCAGTGGCTCAGCCTGTCATCCCAGCACTTTGGGAGGCCGAGGCAAGTGGATTGCCTGAGCCCGCGGATTTGAGACCCACCCGGGCAACTTGGTGAGACTTCGTCTGCAATAAATCAAAAATTAGCCAGGCGGGGTATTGCGCGCCTGTAGTTCCAGCTACTTGGAAGGCTGAGGCGGAAGGATCGTCGGAGTCCAGCAGGTCAAGGCTACGGTGGCTGGGACCATGCCACTGCACTCTAGTCTGGATGACAAAGTGAGACTCCAACTCAAAAAAAAAAAAAATCTGAATATTGATTGCAAAAGTGAAAGCAAAAGTATATTATGGATGTTAAGTATTGCTACTGAGAGTGATTTTTTTTTTCGTCAGAAATAAAACGTGTAAGCATATTTGGAAATACAGTGCTTACATCATGACAAAGGCACAGGGCTTCCTGGATAAGGGCTGAGACCCCTGGCTTTTACAACAGGGAGTCAGCTTGTCTCTAACAAGCTCAGCTATGCAGCGGTCAAAAAAGTCGGCATCAGGGTAATTAAAACACAAGAGTCAGTCACTAAAAAGCATTTCTCTAAGAAGCTGGATTTCAGTTGATTTCTGCATATATTAATATAGCCTTGTTGTTCATTTCCTGTTGGTTTCATAAAACGTCAGGGCTTCTTTTTCTTATGAACCATGTAAATTAATTCTAATTCTAAAGGCCTTGTTCCAAAACTTTTGGGGAAGGATGCCTACAGAGGTGATTGCTTTGTAGACAGTAATAGTCGTTTTTTTGTTGTTTTGTTTTGTTTTTTGTTTTTTTGAGTTGGAGTCTCGCTCGGTTGCTCAGGATGGAGTGCAGTGACACCATCACCACAGCCTTGACTTCCTGGGCTCAGGCGATCCTTCTCCTTGGCCTCCTGAGTAGCTGGATCTATAGGCATGTGCCAACACATCCAGCTAATTTTTTATTTTTGTAGAGATGAGATCTTGTTATGTTGCCTAAGCTGATCTCAAAGTTTTGGGCTCAAGTAATCCTTCTGCTTCGGCCTCCCAGATTGCTGGGATTACAGGCATGAGCCACCATGCCTGGCTCCCTTCCAGATAGATAGATAGATAGATAGATAGATAGATAGATAGATTGATTGATTGATCAAGGCATGTTTAGTTTGATTTGGTGAGTAAATATCAAGCACTCTGGACACGAGAAGTACAACAGTGGGCACACAAAGGGGTACCCGTCCTTTAAGCATGTCACCTTATGGGCGACACAGATGAAAAGCAAATCAACAAACACAACAGTTACCATTGCGGTGTGTGCCATGAAGGCCATTTTTGTTAGATGGGAAATTCTGTCAGCCCAGAAGTTTGATAACTCAAGAGTGTATCTCCTCTGTGTTAGAGTGCCGCATCCCCACTGTCCATCCCAGTGAGGAGGAATGATCCTGGTAGTCGGATGGCTGGTGAGTACAGCAGGGATGGAAAGCCCTGGTCAAAAAGCTGTGCCCAGAACTGAGGTGATGAAGCCCATGCACACCTGACCACGGGCCTGCCTCAGATTATGGTGTGGGGGGACACTCCCTGCATGCCCCCTGCTTCCTCTCTCCCGTTGGCGCCCACACTTTGTGCTGCTGTACAGGTTGCCAGGACCAAGAAACTCATTAAGTTGCCTCATACGACACCAGGGTACGCAGGGCACCCCAGTCATCACCCCTGCTCAGGTCCCATCTCCAGCGTGACCAGTTATACCGCTGTTGCTGCCACCTCGTTCTTGGACTCACTGCGGCATTCTCTGTGCCCTGTTCCTGTGTCAGCCTCTGTCTCTCTGCATCTTATAATCTCTGAGAGCCTCTGCCCCATGGGGTTGGTGCTTGCCCTGTATGCAGGGTCCGTGTTGAGAAGAGCTTTGGAGCAATTTTTCCATCCTCTGGATTGAGTGCCCAGGGCCCCTGCCATAATGCAAACTAGAAAAAAAGACTGACCTTCAGAGCAGATGATTCTAAAAGAGCCCATCTTGATGCAAAAAGGAGCTCTTTCCCCAGGCTGTTTCTCCCCCAGCCAGTGCATGCTTTTTGGCAGCTGGGCATAGCCTGAATTGAGACCTATTGCCCTCTGGGCTAAGTGTTCTGTTCAAGGCACAACCTGCACATACAGTAGCCCTAAGGTGCAAGTTCTCGGTCCCATCATCAGCTTAGTCCCGGAGGAGGGGTCGGGTGGTGCAAACACACCTCTGGGTAAGGAGTGGCTCAGAGAGAGTTGTGGCCAGACAGGTATCCGGGGCATCCCAGCCTGGGCTGTGGGCACTGTGACCACAGAAGATGCCTGGGCAGTGGGACTTGGTATTCTTTCCTCTTCCCCTGATGGTAAGGGCAGCCAGGCCCTTGGGTTCTAGAATTTGGGCTCCTTGCCCTGGGAGTGGGGAAGTTGATACTACTAGTAGAAATTTCCACTTTTATTTTTATATTTTTTGAGTGAGGTCTCACTCTGTCGCTCAGGCTGGAGTACAGTGGCACGATCATGGTTCACTGCAGCCTCAGCTTCCTGGGCTCAGGCGATCCTCCTGCCTCGGCCTCCTGAATAGCTGGAACTACAGGCACACGCCACCATGCCTGGCTAATTTTTTAATTTTTTTTGTAGAGACAAGGTCTTGCTATGATGCTTAGGCTGGTCTTGAACTCCTGGACTCAAGAGAGATTTCCACTTTTGAATAGTCTATGAAGGGCAAGAAGAAAAGCCAAGCCTCAGGGAACTGCTGACCAGTGATCCCTGCTACATAAAAGAGACAGTGCTCACGCCTGCAGGTATGTTGTTCAAGGTTGTTTTAAACAGATAAGAGAATGCACTCTTTTGGCGGCCATTGTAAAATTGTGTGGCAACCGAAAAGCTAGAATCGTCTAAAGGTGCGATCTACAAGTGATCTATCTTTTGAGGTCAAAAAGTTCAAATAAATGTTTCCAGGTGTCGGAGCCTGATGTTACAGTTTTGACTTTTAGGCGAGAACAGATGGCTGGTATTTTGGGGGTATGCAGTTCCAAATTTGTTTTAAAATCAGGCAGAAGACACAGTTCAGACGAAATCTTCTCTAGACGAAAATAGCCTGAAAGCAGGGGAAACGTTCCGTGACATTCTTCCCTGATTACACCCGACTGGGGGCGGGGAGGCAAGGGATGGAAGACGGCTGGGGAGATCAAATAAGACCTGGCTCCAAGTTACCACTTGCTCCCGAAGGTGAGAGGCCACTTGGAGACAGATCTGGCTTGGGTTTGATGAAGAAGGTGCATTTCTTGCACGCTGGGGACCACGTGGCAGGGCAGACCTGCCAAGCACCTCTTCGGCAGTTCCTGAGTCCAGTTCGCCTCTCGTCTTGTCTGAACCATGGCTCACAGCTGCCTCTCAGGCCTGACCCTCATGCGGCGCCCTCCAGAGCGTTCTCCATGTCAAGGCCCGGGAGAGTTTGCCAAGGCCAACGTGATCCTCCCGGTTCAGACCCTCCTCCGTGGTGGCCACTGCTCTGAGCATAAAGACTGGGTCTGTGCATGTGCTTCCTCTTGCCCCACCCCCCATCTGGCTCTATGAGCCCCTCCCACCTCTTTTTTTCTCTGAAGACACCCAAGTCCTCCCCATGATGAGCCGTTTGCAAGCATCATCCCTCCCCTGGAGAGCCGTCCTCACCCATCTAATACAAATTTGTCCTTCGCGCCTCTTAGCCCACGCTTCCCAAGACATCCTTTCCAGAAACTCCTGAAGGCACAGATCCTGTATCTATTCAACACGCTTGTGTGTAGTGTAGCCCTTAGTCATGCCTGACCTTCACAGCTGTGAGCTTACATTTGTGATACGATTTTGCCAATGCCCTTCCCCACAGACTCTAAACACCTGGGCAGGGTCCTCTGAGAACATTTGAACCTCCATTTTTTGTGTGTGCTCATTTTTTATCTTCAATGTCTTGTGCTGAGGTAAGAATAAGTAAATCAAAATCAGTGTTCAAGAGACAGTTGCATTTCTATACACCAACAATAAACAAACAGAAACCCAAATAAAAAGCGCAATTCCATTCATAGCCAGAAAAAAAATCAAATACCTTGGCATCTTCCTAACCAGAGATGTGAAAGACCTTTACAACGAAAACTACAAAACTGCTCAAAGAAATCAAAGATGGTGCAGACAAATGGAAAAATATCCCATGCTCATGGATTGGAAGAATCAACATTGTTAAGATGTCCATCCTACCCCACAATCTACAGATTTAATGCAATACCCATTAAATTACCAGCAGCATTCTTCTCAGACCTGGAAATGACAATTCAGGAATTCATATGGAAACATAAACAACCACGAATTGCCAAAACAATCCTCAGCAAAAAAACAAAAAACCCCAAAATCAGGAGGTATCACACTCCCAGACTTTCAACTTTATTATAAAGCTACAATAATCAAAACAGCCTGGTACTGGTACAAGAATAGGCATATAGACCAAAGAATAGAGATTATAGAAGCAAAACCTCAATTTCTCAACCAACTCATCTTTGAAAAAGCCTCTACCACCAATGACTGGGGAGGCTATTCAGTAAATGGTGCCAGGAAAACTGGTTGACCACATGCAGAAGATTAAAACAAGACCCCTACCTATCCCCATACACAAAAATCAACTCTAAATGGATCAAAGACCTCAACGTAAAATCTTAAACTATAAGAACCTTAGAAAATGCAGGAGACACCCTTATGGAAATTGGAACTGGCAACCCATTCCTGATCAAAACCCCAAGTGCCCATGCCATATGAGATAAGATAGACAAGTGGGACCTCATCAAACCGACAAGCTTCTGCAAAGCCAAAGAAACCATCAAGAAAGCAGGGAGACAACCCACAGACAGGGAAAAAATATTTGCCAACTGTATGTCTGACAAAGGCCTAATATCTAGGATCTGCAAGGAACTCAAATGGCTGAAAAGAAAAAAACAAACAACCCCATCACAAAGTGGGCAAAAGATATGAATAGACACTTCTCAAAAGAAGACATAAGAGCAGCCAACAGACACATGAAAAAATGTTCAGCCTCACTAATCATCAAGGAAATGTACATTAAAACCACACTGAGATACCACCTAACTCCAGTCAGGATGGCCATCACCAGTAACTCAAAAAATAACAGATGCTGGGGAGGATGTGGCAAAAAGCGAACACTTCTGCACTATTGGTGGGAGTGTCAACTAGTACAGCCTCTGTGGAAAACAGGGTGGCGATTCCTAAAAGTTCTAAAAATCAACCTTCCATATGACCCTGCAATCCTCCTACTGGGAATATACCCGGAAGAACTCAAATCACTCTATGAAAAAGATACCTGCACACGTATGTTTATTGTAGCATTGTTCACAGTAGCAAGAACATGGAACCAACAGTGCTACCCATCAAAGGAGGACTGGATTTGAAAAATGTGGTACATATACACAATGGAATATTACGCAGCCTTAAAGAAGGACAAAGTCATGAACTTCACAGCAACCTGGATGGACTTAGACACTATAATACTGAGTGATCTCTCACATAAACAAAGAACTGAGTATCACATGTTCTCACTCATAAGTGGACCTTGAACAACTATCATAATGCTATAGGAAAAGGACTGACAGTAGTGAGAAACTGTGCAGGGGTGGAGGGGTGGGGAGGCAGGATTGGCAATAGTGGGAATCTGCCTGGGGCAGGGGGAGCACACCTCATTGGCAAGGGTACCTGCATAATGAACATTTGTATACCTAACTCTGAATTGTATTCCACGTCTTTAAAAGTAAACGTTAAAGTAAAAATAAAAAACGAAAAAGAATAAATAGATCTTCCATACCTTTGTCAAGGGAATGAATGAATGAGCATAGACCCACTGGGCATTTATCAACCGATGGTCCACAAGCACTGCCAAGAAGCTTCAAGATCCAGTCTGAAAGCATCAAGGTTGAATGATCTCTAAAAGCCTGCTGGACCATACAGTGGTATCATTCTATGGTGATGAGGGAGGATTTTTAGGCAAATGATGGATGGAAAGGAACGGGTTGAAAATAGGTTGGACCAGGCGGGGTGGCTTAAGCCTGTAATCCCAGCACTTTGGGAGGCCGAGGCGAGAGGATTGCCTAAGCTTGGGGGTTCGAGACCAACCTGGGTAACATGATGAGACCTTGCCTCTACAATGAATAAATAAATAAAAAGACTGGGCATGGTAGCACACTCCTGTAGTTTCACCTACTTGGAAGGCTGAGGCAGAAGGATCACCTGAGCCCAACAGGTTGAGGCTGTGGTGGCCATGAGCGTGCCACTGCACTCCAGCCTGGGCAACAGAGTGAGACACCAACTTGAAAGAAAGAGAGAGAGAGAGAAAAGAAGGAAGGAAGGAAGGAAGGAAGGAAGGAAGGAAGGAAAGAAGGAAGGAAGAAAGAAAAAGAAAGAAAGAAAGAGAGAAAGAAAGAAAGAAAGAAAGAAAGAAAGAAAGAAAGAAAGAAAGAAAGAAAGAGAAAATAGGCCAACAGAAAGAAAGAAAACAGAATCCATGGCCAGAAGACATTCTCTTCTTCTCAATCTGTTTATCATGATTTCCGCCTTCCTCATAGCTTCTCATGCTGTGACTTCTACTCACTTGTTTCTGCCTGACTTTGGAGCTGTCTCATTTATCTTTCCATCCCCAGTGTTCAGAATCACGTGCTACAAATAGTGGGCCCTCAATAAATGCTTGTTGAATAGAAAGAGCAGTACATCACTTAGAAAGAGATGAACATAATGATATTATTCTCCATTATTAAATCGGATTTTCCATTAATAATTGATTGCGGTCCCTGAAATTCTTTTACTGTGATTTCATTAACTGCTCGGTAATCTGTGCACTTGCATTAACCTCCTGGCCTGTGTCGTGTAACTGAGTGTGATGGCTGAAAGGGTTTGCAGTAACAAGGTTAGGAAGTTTCTGTGCCCTCAATGCAACAGTCCCCTGTTTGGCAGTAGCATGGGTTTGCACATCCCTGGGCAGTCAGTCTCCTGCACCACCTGCCCTATCTGCGCCCTCTGGTTCTCATAACCCCCCAGTCCTTCCCTTATCTCTGCTCCTGTCCTGTCTTTGGTAACATACAGCAACCACTTTAGGGTAGAAACACGCAGCTTTGGAAGCAACCAGTTCTGTTTCTGTGCAAATGTATTTATTTAACCTAAGCATTTATCTCAACTCAGTTTGGCCCATTTTGTTCAGCAATATGTCTGTCACTACTTTCTGGATGGATCTTTACAAGAGTTTCAGTAGAGCTTTCTCAACCAACTTTGTTACCCAGAAACCCAAAGTAGCAGGGGGGAGGTCTGAATCTGCAAACACGTAGAGTGGACATTTGGTTGGACTTGGCAGTTGCCAGGGTTTCTCTGTTAACTTTCTCTTTCCTAAATAAAACGTATTTCCAGGACTTTGCTCATATTATTCCTTCTGCCCAGAACACACTCTCTCTCCGGCCCTCCTTCCCTCACTAAGTTCATCCTTGAATTATGAGCTTAGACTGCACTTCCTTCTAGAAGCCTTCTTGGATCCTCTAAGCCTAGGCAAGGCGCTGCTCCTCTGAGCTCCCAGTACCCTGGAATAGCTTTTGACGTGCCATAGTTATGTGTTTCCGTTTTCCATGACATCTAAAGCTGAGTGAGGTTGTGTCTTAGCTTCCGCCAAGTTCTGAGGACTTAACATAATGCCTGGCACATGGGAGGGACTGAAATATTTGCGGGAGTCCAGATGAACCAATCCAAGAGCCCTTTCACTTCACTATGCCTGGGGGGTAAGACTTCCTGAGACCAGGAGATGGACAGAGCCAGGCTCTTCCCTTGGAGCCAGAGATTCGGGACTAACCTAGGGCCAAGGGCTAGCCTGGAACTCCCCCTACATTGCATACAATCAGGTTACAAATGAGCTTTTTGTTTGTTATTTCATTAGATGTCCTCCTTTACAACAATTTTTTAATTTTGCCATACACTTTGAAGTCTGTCTGAATGCTCATTATCATTAATCATAATAAAAATAACCAATACAAAATTAACAATGAGAAGACAGAAACCATTTAACTATAAAATGTCACATCAATTTGATTAATACAACTATATATCAAGATAGTATTTCTTATTAAGGGTAACTAGATTCTTCTAAGAAGAATCTTTCACAGTTGCTGTTTAATTTAATTACCTTTCCAGAGATAATTTATGTGCAAGTATGTGTGCTTTTTTCTCATAAAACATACTCTATGCATATTTAATATTTAAGCAAAACTTATTAACAGTAAATTGCATCATCTTTTGTGCTCATCACAATCTGCTAATACTTTCCAATTCAGATGAATTGCCTGGAGGCCAGATAAGAACAATTTTATAATTTTAAAGGGAAAGAAGACTCTGTTCTTCGTGCGCTCTAAGCCGGCGCTCACCTTTCGAGAGGAAGCCACTTCTCAGGCTAATTCCGTGAATGGCACTGCTCCGTGGAATAATCCATGACTGTATTGTTCTTGGTTTTTAGGACACAGTGTATATAGTGCTTGTAACAACATCCTTACCCTTCCAATATCAAGGGATGGTGATGGTAGGCATTTGGCTTTTTCTTCACACGGATTCCATATTGTGTATCATGTGTAAAAACGTTGATTAACTGTCACTTTTGAAAATCAGGGGGTGCATCGTACGCAAGTACATAAAGAAGCAGGACTTCACTTTAGCAAGCACTTCTTACCTCTAAGGCTTTTTCCAGTGAGGCAGTTCCATGCATTTTACCTCTGGGATGGTTTTTGTTTTGTTCTGATTTGGGGTCTCACTCTGTTGCCCAGGCTGGAGTGCAGTGGCATGATCATGGCTCACCGCAGCCTCGGCCTCCTGGGCTCAGGTGATCCTCCCCACTTTGGTCTCCTGAGTAGCTGGGACTGCAGGCACACACCACCATGCCTGGTTAACTTTTTAAGTTTTTGTGGATACGAGGTCTCACTACGCTGCCCAGGCTGGTCTTGAACTCCTAGGCTCAAGCAATCCTCTCACCTCAGTCTCCCAAAGTACTGGAATCACAGGTGTGAGCCACCAAGACCTGGTTTTTAATGAAACAGATAGAGCTTCCGGAGTAGACAGATTCAAAACTTGCTCTTCCAGCCTCGAGCATGTCATCACATCAAGGGACGGTGTTTGAATCGCCAGAAAGGAGCTTTTGTTTCTTGTGAGTTTCCTTCACATTCCAAGTGCACCCTTGTGTTTGGGCTGCAGGTAACTGACCTCATGGCTCTTCAGAGAGGCAGGTACTGAGCACAGGTCTCTGTGTGTCATGACTGGGGAGGTACATGGTCATGAAGATCTGGAAATTCCATCTCTGCTCTCCAGGAGATTCCACGCACACGAGTAATGCAGAGAAACAGGAGGGATTAGAACATGCAGGCACCCGTGCAGGGAAGGGGGAGCCACTGCTTACAGGAAGCCGGTGTGGGGACAGCTCCCACCCTCCAGCAGGCCCTCAGAGCCCTTGGGCTCTGTCCCCAGCCTGGCCTTCCACCTACCACCCCTTCCCCTCACTCACTCTTCCTCCTCTTCTGCCGACAGACTCCTGCCGACCTGCAGATGTTGCTTGAAGGCATGTCCTCAGATAATCCCTTCCTGATGACTGTCTCCTCCAGGATACTTAGGTCCCTCAACAGTTCCTCCTAGTTTCCGCCTACTTCAAGTTTGCTGTCAGACTGAGCAAACCTATCTGTAGATACTCAGGCAGGGCGGGTGCCATTGGTATCATCCTTCCAGAAACAGCTCTCCCCTCTTTGAATTTATTCTGTCACTATTTGCAGTAGTGTCTCCTGCCTCTCATACTTTCTTATGACATTCACTGGGCCGGGGGGCCTTCCACTCGCTTGGCCAACTCCCCCTTCTCCTTCGAGATCTTTGTGATGCGTATTAAACACCACCCTTTCGTGGAAGCAAACCTGGCAGCCCTGTCTGGTTCCTTCCTGTGTGCCGTGTATGTCTGTCATCTAGCACCGAGTTCCCTTCTCCTGGTGACTCTGACGTTATCCATCTTTGTACCGCGAGACCTGCCACAGAGCGGGCATCCCATGATTGTTTTTGTATCGATGACGTTGATGGGGTTCAGGACACCCTTCTCCAAAATATGGTGCCATGGCGTTTGAGGAAACAGAAGAAGAAGGTCTCTCTCTGACCTGTTCCCCTGCAAAAGGCCAGGAGAGAATTCTCTGACCTCCCTGAACTTGGAGGAAAGGAACGTCCTTACTTCTGAAGACCTAGGGACACAGAGAAGAATCTGAACAAACAGGCCTTGCTACATGGCCCCCATCCCCTGTGTCGCCATTAGATTTACACACCCCTTTTGTCCAATCACCCTTCTTCACAGCTGTCCAGTTGTCATTAATCCTAAGCATAAGAATGCACATTTTGTTCCTGTTTCTTTGGGTCTTCACTTCTGAAGTCTCTCATGTCACACAAAAGTTATATTAAATAAAACTGAAGGTTTTTCTCTTGTTATCTGTCTTTTTTTAAACAGGTGCCTCAACCGTGAACCTCGCAATGAGGAAAAGATATTACTTTTTCTCCCCTATCACATCATCTCAGCCTAATGTTTTTCAGATCAAATGAGAAAATGAAATACAGTCGTCCCTCAGTATCCTCAGGGCATTGGTACTAACATCCAGGATGCTCAAATCCCTGATATAAATAGATGTAGTATTTGCGTACAACCTGTACACATCCTCCCATGTACTTTAAATCATCTCTAGATTATTTATAATACCTAATCCATTGTAAATGTCATGTAAATAATCATTGTGCTGTATTGTTTAACATTTCTGTTATTTTTTTATGTTGTAATTTTTATGGCTTTTTCTCTCCATATTTTTTCGAACCGGTATTGGCTGAATCTCAATACGAGAACTCCATGGATATGAAACCTGCAGATATGGAGGACTGACTGTAAAAGGATGGGTGGTTTCTTGCCTATGGTCATACAGGTGGTGTGTCGCAAGGTTGAGACCATCTTGAGAGCCATCCAGCCTACTTACCATGACAGTTGATAGTTATTTCCAGACTGTCTTCAGCTTCTTGCTGTTTAAGGAAGACTGAATATAAGGAGATCTTAAGCCATCTCTAATGAGGATTCATAAAAAATATTTATAATATGGCTATTAGCCCCCAAACTAGCTCTACAGTTTGGAAACAAAATGTCATTCAGGATTAGTAACTTGAGTGTGTGTTTAAAAAAAAAATGCAGACTGACCTCTTGGCCAAATGAGAAGTTCAGTGAAGTGAGGGGGGAATTCATCCATTCATTCATTCCTTCTCATGCCCACATTCACTGAATACCTATTGTATGCCAAGCACGTGTTAGGTGCCTGCAGTCTAGCGGTGGCAGGTAGAGATGGCGCAGGTAATGAAAGTATGAGTGGTAGGTGCTATGAGTGATAAGTACTGGAGGGAGCCCTTGACACTCAGTGATTGTTTTTGAATAAATGAAATCAGGTGGAGAATCAGAGACTTGGAGGACAGGGGCGGGCCTCCACCTGGTGAGGAAGAGAGACAAGTGACAAGTGTGCCCTAGGCAGGGGCAGAACACAGAAGGTGAGCGTGTTTGGGGGCTTTGGTTAGTGTTTGAAGATGAGGGTGTTCGGAATATGTCATCCCCAAATATGCCATTTTGGCATATTGATCATTTTGAGCTAACAAAGGAAGTTTTCATTAGTGAAGGCATTTGTTGTACCAGGGAAAAGACAGCCTTCATCATCTGGGGGACTTCTAACGACACAACAAGATGACCTTTGTTCACCACGATTTGCCTAAATCGTTACCCAGAAGCCCCTATTTCTTTCCATAGCTCAGCATACCATATAAGCCTCAGCCATCTGATCTCTTCTCCTTGGGTCTCATATTTTCATGAAACTCCCATGTTTACATATGCAATTAAAATGTTTTTTCTCCTGTTTATCTGTCTTAAGTCCATTTAGTCTGTACACTGGCTAAAGAATGTAGAAGAGCAGAAATAAGCAGTATTTTCTCCCCTACAGAGACGAGGATGCAGATGGAGGGAGGGTGGGAAGCTCGGAGGCTGGGCAGAGAGGTAGAGGACAAGACAAGAAAGGCTAAAATCTTATTGAAGTCCTTTGTGGCTGAACTCTGGAGACTTGGGGAATTTCTGTCACTCTATTCTGACTGGAACGTTCTAATGCCAGAGGGTACTCTTCGTGTGTGTGTGTGTGTGTGTGTATGCACACACAGGTGGAGAGGGGTCAGGAGAATGTTAGTGCCATCCTAGCACTGTTTTGCCCTTCCTGATTATCAAATATTCCTGAGCAAAGGCTCATACATAAAACAAGAGCGTCACATTGCAGAATTACTGAGTGGTTAAATGATCTCAGTGCCCTTGCTTCATGAACTGGCTTTTGTCATGTTTGAAGAGAATTCAGAGGGATTGAAGCAGACCCTTTCAGGTAGCCTTTTCATGATTTTCATAACTTTTTTGAGGCAAGGTATCGCTCTGTCACTCAGGCTGAAGTGCAGTAGTGTGATCATAGCTTACTGCAGCATTGACCTCCCAGGCTTGAGCAATCCTTCTGCCTCCGTCTCCCTAGTAGCTGGGACTATGATTAGCTAATTGAAAATTTTTTTTTGTAGTGAGGAGGTCTCTTTGTGTTGCCCAGGCTGGTCCCAAACCACTGACTGTCTTCAGTCTCCCGAAGTGCTGGAATTACAGTTGTGAGCCATGCACCTGGCTTGTTTTCATACTTTTAGAAGTCTGTTGTAGAAATTCAAAACACTTCCCCTTTGCTTTAGATAGTTTTTTTTCTTTAAAAATATATACCTACTTAGAAACTATTCTGAATGGAAGCTTATTTATAGCTGAATTCATTGTAAGCCCAGTCTTTCTTTGATGGGCAAGGCCATGCACGTTCCTAAAATCTACTGTTTCCAACATTTCTGCTTGAAACAGAAAGCGTGTGCCCTGGGTGGGTGTAGGATGTCTTCAGGTGTGGTGTCATCTTGAGTTTTGTGCTATTTTCTGTTCCTCTCCTGCCTGCTGTATTTTGGGTTTTGTCTTTATTTTCCCAGATCCAGCACGTGTGATATAATGTTATTCAATAATTCTGGGAAATTTAGTTTTTAAATCTGGAACACAATTTTTGGACACTGGTGTCAGAGCTGTCTGATAAAGGTGATCGGCCTCCTCATGTGTACTGTGGTTATATCTTTGGGTACATTTCTTTTTAAAGTTCTGATTGTGAGTTTTCTGGGCTTATGTTTTACTTTGATAACCAAATAGAATTACTCACTGCCCTCCGCTAGGGTCACAGGAAAGCCAGTGCCTATCTCAGGGCTGTGAGGCCTTTCGGGGCAAGAGGTGTTCCCAGGGAAGTGGGGGTCTCATCAATGACCCACCTATGGGCTTTTTTTGACCTTTTTCTCAGGCTCTATTACCCTAAAATGTGAAAATTTCTTGAACTCCTGCTTCTAACAAAGTACTTTTCACATATAGTTAGTTTGTGTAGCAAAATGTATTAAAGGTTTGGAGAGCTTGGAGATAATGGAGAATTATAATAGATAAACTAGTTAAACAAACAAATAGAAGGAAGGAAGGAAGGAAAGAAAAAGCCCGACCAGAAAATAGCTTAAAACCTCAGCCATCTGTCCTGTTGGGAGTGGGCTGTTTAAGCCACAGTCAACCGGATGGAGGTTTGCACCTTCACTTCGATGACCTTCTCCCCTGTCCTCCCAAAGGGTCAGAGCCCCACCCGCTTCCATCTCAGGGGACAACTGAGTACCCCTGTTAACTGACAGCAATTCGGGAGCTAGTTGGGAACAGGTGACAGATGAATGGGTTTGCCTGAACATGGTTGAATGGGGTCTTTACAAGGGTAGAAGGGAGGAGCAGAGTGGGGGAGATGCCCCCAGGGATTATCAATGGCGTAAAGATGATGCCACTCCCGGGCCAGTGGTACCATCCAGTGTCACCGGAACCTCGTGAGGACTGCAGCGTGGAGGGGCGGTCCCATCCACAGTGGGGGCTCTAGGGAAGGCAGCAACAGTGGATCCCTGGGGGCCGGTAGGGATTGGAGATTGGGGTGGGATGGGGTGCGATAAATACACCCACCTCTCCCCTCTCTTCCGCTTTTCTCGCGTTGACTGAGCCCAGCTGGCAGCCATGGGACAGGGCACCTGAGTGTTCTCCTCCCTGGAGGTCAGCTTTCCTGGGCCCAGCAGGACAAGGCAGGAGTGGGGGTGGGGAGGAGCATGACGGGGATGGGACGTTACTAATAACAACCAGCACATTTAGTATACCCAGAAATTCACATGTGTTTGAACTTCTCCCATTTGGATTAGTTTCATGTGAGTGGTCTTTGCATAATCGAAATTCCACCAAGTCCTTTCCTGCCCCGCCCCCAAACTAAAGAGCAGCTCTCTCCCGGAGCGGAATCCTGCCCTTTGCCTAGAGAAACTGGCTCAGACTATACTAATGTCAAAAAATATTTGTTCGTTCATGCTTTGTGAGATTGAGTATCATCATCCATAGAATCTTTTATCTGTGTGTTTTTTAAGTGATCTTGTTGAAAGCCCACACACACACACACACACACACACACACACACACACAGGCTGTCTTAGCTATACAACACACAGCTAGTGGCGTTTCCTAGCCCGCTAGGAAGGGTCTTTCACTGTCTTTGTGCATTAATACAGAGGAAGAGATGATGTGAGACTAGCAATCATGCCTGATAAACTGTGATGGCGGATATCCATGGTCCCTCCTCTCTGAGGTGGCTTCTCTCTCCCCTCACTTCAGGGGGTCAGCACAGCACAGCACCTGCCTCCAGGTAGACCCCAAGAGCCACTCATGCTGTCAAAAAGATAGGTGGTTATTCAAAGAGATGTAAAAGGATCATTGACATCTAATTATGGGAACTATGGGTTTTCTTAATCCCAGCAGAAGAATCAAAGGAAGATTTGAAAAGGAAAGTGGGCAAATGTCTGTGACTTTTTTTTTTTTTCGGTCAAGGCATAATTACTTGCTGCTTTTTCTCCTCTATGACCTTTTAGGACCGGAAGATATATGGAGCTGTTAACAGCTCTGTAATAATATGGTCTGAGAGTTTTAAAATACCATTATTCAATTCCTGCAAAGGAAATGGTTAAGGTCAATTATTTGAAATGGAATAAACAGAGAAAATATGATTACTGTCAGGGCACAGGTGTGACTAATGAAAATGGTTCCTATCACAGAAAGATCTTTCTTCTTCTCTTAGAGTGATGGAGTTTGGCCAAGGGAGGTGGCAGAGGAGGAGGATGGGGTTTTCACTGGAGTGTAGTGGGAGGTGCCCCTTTGCTGGACAGAAGCCAGGATGGCGCTTCTCACATGGGACAGGAGGATGCTTGCCTGGCTGCTCAACCTCCCTTACCCTTTTTTATTGGATGGGAGTGGGTGGGTGTGATGGAAGTGGGGTGGGGGTTAGTTCCCAAAGAAAACAGTGTCATCCTGAGAGAGAAAAGCCCCAGGACCACCACATCCCAAAGCAGAAGAGCCTGTGTCCATGGCTTCTCATGTGACCACTGCCTAACTGCTGGCTCCCCATGCTCCCTCACTGAGATCAGGCCGTTGCTTTAGGTGAGTGTCCTTTCTCTATCAAGACGGAGGTAGCTAGACCTTGTTCTAGACAGCACAAGCAGATTCGTCCTCTGTGGGCTTGGTGCCGGCCATCTAAGACAGAAGACAATGGAGAAAAGGCAGTAAGAACACGCCTCGTGTAACACCTTCCCTCTCGGCGTTAACAGATTCAACTGTGGGTAATGATGCCTGCTGGATCTACCCCCAGGGATAGTGAGACAAAATGATGGGGGGGGCAAATAAATGGAATTTATTTATAAAAATTGTGTATTTATTCTGACATGTTTAGACTTCAGCCACCTTCAAAGTATTTGTTTGGTGCAGTACACCTATCGAGATGCTTTTCCCACTGCTCAGAACAGTTTTTGAACTCGTCCATTTTGATGCTTTTTAGGACTTGTGCCGTTCTTTGTTTTACCTCTTCCATATCAGCAAGACGTTTCTCTCTGAGGACTTTTTCATCTGAGAAATAAAAAAAGGTTGCTCAGGGTGAGATCAGGTGAACAGGGAGGGTGGGGCATTGGGGTCATGATGGTTTTGATCAGAAACTGCCAAACACTCAGCACCGTGTGGGCAGGGGCATTGTTATGGTGGAAGAACCAGTCGCCTGTTTGCCACAGAAAAATTCACTGAAGCCGCATGCAGCCTCTCCCAGCACTGGCTGGTACACAAATGCCGATGAGTTCCAGAACACTTACCTAGCAGGGTTAGCCTTTATTACAAGGGGCTTGTACTCCAAAAGATAATTCTGTTTTTTTGGGATTCCCCCCGGTAAAATACTTTCTAAAAGGGGCAAGGGTCTATCTAGCCATGCTATGACTTTTTCTTCTATAGCACTTGTAAGATCTACTGCCTTCATTAGGCGCACTGCAAGTTATTTATTTTCTCAGTGTCTCCGTTTCCTCATCTGCATAATGGGGATGTTAACGTATCTCCTTTACAGGGTTTTGCGAAGGCTTAAATGAGTTAGTAAATGTAAAGCATTTAGAACAGTGTCATTATTTATATTAATTGGAATAGTTGGGCTACTTAACATGCAAAATTTATTTCTCTCTCATGCAAAGTGTTCTGGGAGTGCAGTGACTCTCCAGAGCAGCTCCCTTCCATGTGGTGACTCAGGGATCCAGACAGGTTCCATCTGTGGCTGCCCCTTCTCATGAGAGAGAAAGGTGAGTGAATGTCCTCGGAGAAGGGACACATCTGAGGCAGGATTTTTCTGGAGTCCCTGCCCCCATTTCCAAGTTCCATGCATCTGTGAGAAATAGAAATGAAAGCTACCTGGCCTTGTGCTTGACGTGATTAAATAGCAAGATTAGGAGCTCGACTGTCCTGTAGATATTCAGTGCTCTTGCACAGAAAGGGCCATGGTATGTGGATTCTGGACAATGGGAATCTTGCTCTGAGCAGGGACAGGACGGGTCTTGTTCTCCAGTCCTTCTGTCACTGTCACAGAAATCACCAATCCAGAAGGCAGGCAGCAGTCCTCAGAGCAGAAACTGCTAATCATGGCAGAAGGAGCATAGACCCAGACATGGGCACACAGATGAGAGTCACAGCTGCTCTTTAGTTTGGTGGGGGGAAAGGACTTAGTGGAATTTTGATACACAGCAGTCAGGGGCGCTTTAGCCTTTGAAAGTCCATGTCTGGGCAAAGCAAGGCCTTCCTTAGAAATCAGTCAAGGCAGACTCAATACTTCGGAATTTGACTGCAAGCAAGTGACCAGAATCTAGGAGCAGATATCCAGGGCAGATACCTTGGCACAAGAACACCCTGAGACACAAAATCAGCAAACCAGACAAGACTACGACTACTTCCTTAGTCTGAGAAGTGCCTGAGTATCTGAGATAAGAAACTGAAAATATACCGAACATTCACAATGCACTGCGAGTGCTTTCCATGCAAAAACTCCCTTCTTCTTCATGGCAATTTATGAGATAGGTACTGTTTTTACTCTTCACTGAGGCGGACAGAGGTTACCCAACTTGCCTTCAGTCTGGGACGAATTTGGACTTGATGGAAACATTCTAAAGATGGTGACTCAGCCAGCCTCAAGGATCCTTTCACCATCTTGGTCAGCAAGATGACCTTCTAGGGATGGTGGGAGAGGGCTGGGACGGAGAGGTCCTGCGGGGGTATTCGAGGCAAGATTCCAGCCTGGTGCATTTCCCTGGTCATCTGAAACTCATCAGACACACCAAATAAAGGGACACATTATTAACGTTGTTACATACAGAATTGGGTACAAATCAGTTATGCACATTTTAGTGTCTCCCTATCCCCAAAGAGAGCCTTAAGACCTTCATGGAAGCATTTTCCATTCAACTGGACCCTAATCTCTTGCTCACTGTCCCGTGTATGATCTTCTTGTGGGTGGCTGAAATCTCTGAACCAAGTCCAGGATACACGAACATCTTCCCACTGTAGTGCACATGGAATTGTGCTCTGGGACCCAGAGGGTCTAGCCTTTCCCCGAAAGTCTCACTTTCTGTCTAAGAACAAGTTCGGGAGCAGTTTAGGTCCAAGGAGAACGCCATTCAATGCCGTCTGCTTCCTCCTCCGGCTGGGGGCCAGGGGTCTGGTGGACAGCAGCCCTCGTTTGTCAGGTGGCCCAGGCAAGCCCGGGCCTGTTTGGTCATTTATAGGGCAGGCTGCCAGGTGGCAGAACAAGGGTCTCCTGAGACGGAGCAAGCCGGAGGGATGGAATCCCGAGCACAAGGACGATGATCGCCAGTGGGCAGCTGGGGTCCGTGCAGGGCCTCTCGCCTCAGTGTGTCCTCCTCCCTGGCCCCACAAATGTGTTCCACTGTGAGCCCCAGGAGGGGTGTGAACAAAACCCGGAGGAGCAGACTTTCCCAGAATCATGGTGAACGGGGGGTACCGATACAGTGAGAAGGGGTGTCCCTGAGTTGGCAAAGATCCCAGTCTGATTGGATGCACAAAGGACTCTAGAATAGTCCACGCAGCAACCCCAGAGCGTCTGGGCTCACCATGGGGAGCTCAGGGAGCAAGGTGGGGCTGACCCGGCAGACAGGTGCAGGAGTGAGAGCGGGCAGCCATAGTTTGGACTGTGATGGGAGGCGGTTTTCTGCGACTTTGTGGGGCTCTCGTTCGCTTTTTGGCACGTTTGGCAACAGAAGCCTCGACGGTAGAGACCTTCCTTCTGAGAGGAGAAAAACAGTGAATGGAGAGAGTAGGGAGAGAGGTCAGGGCATGATATTTGTTCTATTACTGTGATAATTGATTTTTGGCCCAGAGTTTGGTCTAAATCCACAGGCTGGAGGCATATTCTTCTCTCTCCTGGCTCCAAGCAAGAGAAGAAACCTCATAACACTGAGCCACAAGAAACCTATTAGGTTTCCCCTGGCAACCCTTTCTGCAATAATGAGGACAAGAGCAATGCCCTGTGCGAAGCGATCATTTAGCCTACTTGGACAGGTTCACTTACCATTCCTTCCAGCCAAGACTCTTTAAGCACATGTCGGAACATCTATTTGGGAGGAAGACCAAGCCATTGGCATTTGGGTGGGACCATTCTTCATCGTGCCAATTTTTCGGCACATTGCAGGCATCCTGCATCCCTGGCCATGGCCCACCACACACTGGTAGGTCCCCGAGCCACATGTTCCCAAAAGCCTCTGGGGAGGTGGAGCCCCTTGCTGAGGATTCTCCCTATACTTGCCTGCGTTGTGAGGTGAACAGAGATCCTGCAGACAGCCAGACTTCCCACTTAGAAAGAACTATCTGAGGGCATTGGGGCACACCTTTTGGGGGGTCTAAATCCCCTGAAAGGATTTGTCCAAATATTCCTCTTAACCACATCTAGTCCGTGCTTAAGCTGAGAGGGCTCTGGAAAATCTCATCTGTCTATCTTATCACATTTAGGGCAGCCCCTTTGAGTCAGGCTACCTGGCTGGCCCACCTGGAATCTAGCTCGGGGGCCGTTTCTACTCTATCATGCAGAAAGTGCTTTCTGGCTAATTTTCTGCTCATTTAATCCTGCGGACAGATTTGCGAATCCAGGGCCTGTGACTCAGTTTTTGACTGAGGAAAAAACTTAGTTCTTTTAAGAGCAGTGCGTGTTTCAAGTCATCTCTTTATCGTTCATTGTCTTTTTCTTTCTCCTTCAAACTCTTTCTCTTTTGCCCTCAGCTTGTTTATCGTGTGTATAATCAAAGTTCAGATTAATGACACCGAGTCTTTGATTTTACAAAACAATATACAAATTGGACACCTTTTTACTTCTTCTACTGCACTGACAGATTCTGGAAGCATGTTTGTAAAATGAAGACCAGTTCTCACATCTCTCAACGCTTATCCTACTTTGATGACTCCTCAGTAACTATGCATTAGAAGCTGCAATTCTCTGGCTTGGTATTCAGACCATTCTCTTTTATTTTTGTTTTTTAGAGACGGGGGTCTCACTTTGCCACCCAGGCTGGAGTGTGGTGGTGCAATGGTAGCTCACTGCAGCCTCGAACTCCTGGTCTCAAGGGATCCTCCCGCCTCAGTCGCTTAAGTAGCTGGCACTACAGATGTGCATCACCACACTCTGCTAATCAAAAAAAATTTTTTTTAGAGATGCCAGAGAGAGGGGGTCTCACTATGTTGCCCAGGCTGGTCTTGAACCCCTGGCCTCAAGCAATTTTCTCAGCTCAACTTCTCAAAGCACTAGGATTACAAGTGTGAGCCACTGGGTCTGACAGTCTCAATCAAGTCTCGTCTTCTTTTGCATCATTCTCTCCACGACTTCATATACTTCGTGCCCTTTCTACACTGAAATGATAAGTGCACCAGTGACCATGGCCTTTCCAGGATCACAAGAAAAATCTCCTGGAGATAGACACCGAACTGGAAGACTATACGGACTTCCAACCCAACGCATAGTACTGAACACTTATGAATGCAACAAACGTCAAGCCCAATGGGCAGTTCAAATCAACCACAGTCTCCATGTTTCTCTGCCCTGTCCAGTTACCACAGCAACCTGGGCCTGATAATAAACCTGGAGGACTTTTAACAAGAAAATGAAGGCCTCACACATGGGTAACTGTTCCTGGGATCTCGTTTAGTTGTCTGATTTTCCTCTCTTCAGCCCCTTGAGGAGACACTATGATATGTAGTCCTTGAAAGCCTCACCTGAGTAAGAGGACATAGAAACTTCCACATCACCTGATCATGATGGAGGGACAGGAGCCCCACCAGCCTTAAACAACTAGAAAACGGGTTTAAAACATAGAACATAAGAGTTTCTGTTCAGAGAGTAGCATAAATCTCTGAAAGGAAGGAAATAAATGAGTCCTACAATTGCCTCTGTTTATCTCTTGGAGAGAGTTTCCAGGCTGAGGTTTAGGGAGTCCAAACAGCTAAGTAGTCTGGCTGAGTTGAGGAGCCAGAGTTAGGGAGGTCAAAGCAGCAGGTAGAATGTCCAGGGGGAAAATACCATAGAGAAGGGAGTTTCACAGAGGGTGAGAATGAGAAAATGAGAGCAAGAGTGAGACAGGGAGAGTGAGCGAGAGAGAGAGAGAGAGAGAGAGAGAGAGAGAGAGACAGACAGAGAGAGAGAGAGAAGATAGAGACAGAGAGAGAAGGTAGAAGGGGAGAGAGGGAGGGAAGGAGACAAAGAGACAAAGAGAGAGGGAGACAGTGAGAGAGGGAGAGAGGGAGAGAAGAGAGAAAGAGAGGGAGGGAGAGAGAGAGGAAGAGAAGGGGGTAGAAAGAGAGACAGAGAGGGAGGGAGGGAGGGAGGAAGGGAGAGAGAGCAAGATTGAGAGAGAGAGAGAGAGCTCCAGAGACCTGCAAGGTGGGGGGGTCCCCCTTGAGTGTCTGAATGAGTACTATCCTACTATGTGTACAGGAAACTACCTGAGCTCAGGAAAAGGAACGATCAGAGAGGAGTTGGCAGAATCATCCCTGGAGACCACGCAGGGCTGGGAATAATTTGTGTTCCCACCCACTAGGGTGAAAAGACCTCACACATGTGGTATTAAGTAAAAATTCCACAGGCTGTTCCTTAGTAGTAGAGCCACATCAGCCCTAGATCTGTCCTAAATAATCTTAAAAGCAAGCCTTGGAAGAATTAAATGTCTCCTCAGAACAAAATCCAACAATACACCGAGGAATACAATAGAATCCAGCATCCAAAAGCAAACAATTTACACTGTTGAGTATCCAATTAAAATTTACCAGGAATGCAAAGAAGTGGGTAATATGACCTATAACTAGGAGGGAAAAAAAATCAGTCATATACATAGATCTAAAAAAAATACAGCTGGTGGGATTAGCACACAGGGATGTTAAAACAGGTCTTATAAATATACTCCTTGCTCCAAGAAGATAAAGGGAAGCATAGACATGATGAGAGACATGGAAGGTAAAGCCCCTAATCAAATTTTTAGAGATGAAAAATACTATCTCTTAAATTAAAAATTCACTTAAAGAGACTAATAACAGATTAAACATTGTAAAAGATCAATAAACTTGAAGACATACAAATATTGAAATGGAAATTGTTATTATATATTGTAAGAGAAATATTTAAATAAAACAGACAGTGAAAGAACTGTAAAAAAAATTGAGGGAAACAATCTAATATCAAGCAACAATCTAACAGGTGTATAATTAGAATTCTGTGGGGGGAAACAGCAGAGGAAGACAGACAGAAAAAAAATATTCAAATAAATAATGGCCCCAAAAGCTCACATTTGATAAAAATTATAAATCTATATATAAAAGAATCTCAGCATACTTCCAGCACAATAAGCATGAAGAAAATTACACCAAGAAGAATCCTATTCAAATTGCTTAAAATGAATGATAAAGAGAAAAATCTTAAATTTTATATGTAAAACAATATAGAATAAATCACAATATCACAATGTTATATTCATTTTTTTGTATTTTTCAAGTCTAGCATGGTGCTGGCACAGAGTAGATGCTTAATATACATTTTTGTAGAGTGAATGGATAAGTACAGGAGTTGATTAAAATATGATACATGATATGATATGATGATGGAAAATAATATAGTCTATTGGCACCCCTAGTAGAAATCACCACAGCTGCTTGACCAAGGTCATACTGCAGTACAGAGTACCTGTGTCAAAACCTATCAAAGAAATATTTTGCTATTTGACATTTATTCCCTTACCAATTAATAAGAGATAAAACTAACTCCAGAGCAAACAGTGTTTTCTCCTTCCTTCCTTCCTTCCTTCCTTCCTTCCCTCCCTTCTTTCTTTTGAAAGCAAGATTTATTGAGAGGACAGAAAAGCTCCCACAGTGGGAGGGGACACAAAGGGGTTGCCCAAGAGACAGTGTTTTCACTGGGATCAGAATTGCAATTTGGGAGACACAGATTTAGCAAGTAGTTAAATGGTGTTCTGTTCAGACAAGGTCCTGGAAGGGTTTGTGAGCAGGAAACTGGAGGGAGTTATACCCTGCAAGGTTTTAGCACAGTCTGTGATGACGGCTGGTTAACAGCTTAGGATGTCCTTAGTTGATGATCAGGGCAATCTGGTGTAGTTGTCGTCCCAGGAGGTTGATAATCAGGCCCAGCATGAACATTTAAAGTCCAATGTGGCTGGCTGTATGATTTGGGCCAGCTCCACAGGTCAGATCTTTCTGGGTGTGTATGCGACTGGGGTCTGATTCCTCATGTCTTCCTGCCTCCCTTAGATACCTCTGGCATATGCATCTCTATTTGGGGTTTTCTTTCCTCACCTTGTTGTCTTACTCTCTCTCGCAAAATAAATTTGAGACCATTTTAGAAGTTGAAACACATAGAAGACGGTACACTTAAAAATAAAAAGGGAATAAAAACAACAAAACTGGTATAAGGAAGTAGAGAAGTAGAAAATTGGGGTGATACATTTCTGAAATCAAAGACAAACATTAGCAAAAAGACAAGTATTTGGAATAAAGAAGGAAGCAAACAGGTAGATGTACATGAAGAGAAAAGTCAGACACAGATTAATTCCTTCTCAACTCCTGCTTGTCCTTGAATCAACTTCCCTGTGTCAACGCAAACTTCTATGTCCTCGGTACCCAGGCGGAAGTGACCTTGTCTGTTCCTCTCCCTGGTCCCGGCCCCTGGGTGTCCTGCCCACTTGTTTGGTGAGTGTGTGTTCCTTCTTCCCATCCTGATCATCCTCCTTTTTTTTTGAGTCAAAGTCTTACTCTGTTTAGGCTGGAGTGCAGTGGCACGCTCACAGTCACCCAGGTGTCAACCTACTGGGCTCACGTGATCCTTCCACTTCAGCCTTCCAAGTAGCCGGAACTACAGATGTGTGCTGCAATGCCTGGCTAATTTTTTGATATATTGTAGAGACGAGGCCTCACCAAGTTGCCTAGGCTGGTCTCAAACCCCTGGGCTCAGGCATTCCTCTCGCCTTGGCCTCCCAAAGTGCTGGGATTACAGGCTGGAGCCACTGTGCCCAGCCCTCCTCTCTTATTTTTACCTTTGCCAAGCAGGGCTGCCTCTGAATGCCTTTGAAGAAGCTGTGCTTTGAGTCTTTTATCAATCCATGGACTGACCACAGACAAATCGTAGAGAGGGTGACCATCCTCAGCAAACACCTGCTGCATGGAGGAAGGACAGAGCAGGTCTCACAGGTAGTCATGGCACGCCCTTTCAACATCAAGTGGGACTTATCTCTGGGAGCAAAATTAAGGAGAATCTGAATATGAGGGATGGAACCAGAATTTATAGAAATGTCACATCCTAAGGAATGATTTTGGTGGCTGGCATGTGGGTGGAGGATTGTTTCAAGAAAGAGTGGTTATCACAAGCGATTCCAAGTGAATAGAAGAAGCCAACCTAACTCTAACTGATGGCCTGGCACTATGACTGAAGAAAGGCTATGAGTAGATGGTGGAGGGAGTCCTTTAGTGGGGGAGAGAGGGTTGGAAAACAAGAATGAGGCTGTGCTGTCCATGGGGAGGCATCTGACCATAGTATTCAATGGAGAAAATCCCCTGGCCCTCCTGGGCTGAGTACCCCAGGCCATTTGGTAGGAGTACTTCTCATGGTAGGTCACTAATTTGCCATTTTGGCCACAGTGTTGGTGTTCTAGGTACACCGTGCTGGGCACGGTGGCTCACGCCTATAATCCCAGCACTTTGGGAGGCCAAGGTGGGAGGATTGCTTAAGCCTAGCATTTTGAGGCCAGGCTGGGCAACATAGCAAGACTCCGTCTCTACCAAAAAAAAAAAAATCAAAAAAATTAGCCGGGCATATGGAGGCACATGCCTGTAGTCCCAGCTACTCAGGTGGGCCTGAGCCCAGGAGGTAGAGGCTGCTGTGAGTCACGATCATGACATGACACTCCAGCCTGGGCGAAAGGAGTGAGACTCAGACTCAAAGAAAGAAAAAGTTTACTTGTTTCTCTTTGATTGCAAGTAGATGAACATTGCAGACTTTCCAGAGACAAAGACAAATGAAGAAAGGGTTTCATTCACCCTTATACCAACCAAATACAGTGAGGGTAGCAAGCAGGATTACCCTCCCGCCCCTCCCTGAGCTGTTGATGCTCAGAATGTTGGTGCTCATCTCTGAATGGCCCTGGGTCCCAAAGCAGGAACGTGTCACTAGGGGGACCATTCAGGGGACCCCTGGGGGTGGCTTGAGACTTACAGTAAGCACTGAGTAGGCGCCTGCCAAAGAGAGAAACATGTCCCCGGTCCCTTTTGTTGATATTTTAAGAGCAGAGACTGTGAGCCTATTGTGAGGTCCTGCCATGACTCTCTGACCTTCCAAAGATTTTGTAAGAAGAGTGAGCCTTGTATTAAATCCTTCGATGCTGGAAATAGCAAGCATGGTGCCTGTTTTCTGCAACTAAATCCCGATGGACTGACACACTGTGAGAAGTAAAATGCAGTACGTGGAAGGGGCTCTTGGGCCCTTAAAGGTGGTTTCTCCAAGGATCTCTCTTCCAGTTTCCTCTTCGTGTGGTTAGTGGGAAGTGTCCCTAAGAGACTGGACAAAACCTAGTTTCTGAACTGAAGCTCAAACCAACCTTGTTCTGCAGACAATGAGGCCCTGGTGAGTGATCTCAGATGACCTCTTGTTCTTCCAACCACAAATGTAAGGAGTTTATCATAAGCTATAGCTCTCATACGATACTGTACAAGTATTGCCAATTTTATTTCCATTTTCAGGTGCGCCTTCACTGAGGGTCAGAAGGTAAGTGACTTAGTCATAGTCTCAGACTTTGGCAATGGGGCCAGACGGACCCTTTCTCAACACCTGCAGATGGCTGTCAGTGCCTGTTGTCTATATCAGCTGTTGGTTGGCTTTTATTTCTAACAGCACTGTTATTCTTTTAAAATCATTATTATTGTTGTTGTTGTTGTTATTATTTTGAGCCAGAGTCTCACCGTCACCCAGGCTGGAGTGCAGTGGCATGATCACAATGATCACAACTCACAGCAGCCTTGACCTCCTGGACTCAAGTGATCCTTCACCGTAGCATCCCAAGTAGCTGGGACTACAGATGCCACACCATGGACGGTTAATTTCTTTTATTTTTATTTTTTTGAGAAATGGGGTCTTGCTATGCTGTCCAGGCTTGTCTTGAACTCCTGGGCTCAAGCAGTCCTCTTGCATTGTATTCTTGGTCTAGGAAGTTTGTCTATTTTCATATCTATATTTGCAAATTTGACAAATGTCAACATTTTAAAAAAACCCACAAAGAAAAGTATATTTTAGAGAGAGAGATTTAAAAAACAGTAACAACAGTGAGCAAAGGGAGAAACAGAACCAACTTAGTCAATTTTTAAAATTGACTTTAAATACAGTATGAAATTCCACCATTCCTCTTATAATAGGCATGTGTTGGAATGGGAAGGAAACCTGTTTACCATCTGCTATGCTTTCACACTCGGCATCTTATGAAATGTCACTTTTGAACAAAAGAGCTGTCACCAACTTCGGGTCACAGAAAGTAATGGGTAATAAACTTTTTTTCCCCAAAGAAACTAGAATTTTTGCTTATTGTACAATATTTATAAATGAAAGGATATATTTTCTAAAGTGGAGTTAGGAAGATACTTAAAGTTGTGGATTTTCCATTTCTTTCTCTTCTTCTTCTCCTCCTTCTCCTTCTCCTTCTCCTCCTCCTCCTCCTCCTTCTCCTCCTCCTCCTCCTTCTCCTCCTCCTTCTCCTCCTCCTTCTCCTTCTCCT
>NW_007247832.1:764357-765897 GCF_000164805.1 Carlito syrichta
TCTCCTTGAGAGACAAGAGAGTTCACAGCTTCTTCTTCTTCTTCTTCTCCTCTCCTCCTCCTTCTCCTCCTCCTTCTCCTCCTCCTTCTCCTTCTCCTTCTCCTTCTCCTTCTTCTCCTTCTTCTTCTTCTTGCTTAATCAAGGTCTCAACCTGTTGTCCAAGCTGAAGTGTGATCACAGCTCATCACAGCTTCCACATCCTGGGATCAGGTGATTCTCCAGCCTCAGCCTCTGGAGTAGCTGGCATTACAGGCACATGCTACCACCTACTATGCCCAACTAATTTTTTTATTTTAATTTTTGTAGAAGTGAAGTCTTGCTATGTTGCCCAGGCTTGTCTCTAACTCCTGAGCTCAAGTGATCCTCCCGTCTCAGCCTCCCAAAGTGCTGGGATTACAGACATGAATCACCCCCTCATTCTTCCATTTCTTATAAATATGTGAAGTGCTTTAGCATATATATATATATAGGTTTTGCGAAGCAAAAGGACTCGATGCTTCCATCTCCTTCAATAAGAGCAAATATATATTTGCTTGGGCAAATCCAGTTAGTTGCCCCTGCCGGCTCAGCTAGAGACGAGTCCCCATTGATTCATGAAGCTCCGTGGAGGACGAGCTCTGTGTCGGAGAGGTTAAACATTTCAAGACATAATCAGTTTTCTTTGTCAGTTTCTCTGCTTCATCTGATTACATAAACTCTTTCCTCTCTAAATTTCACTTTACGTAATAATCAGGTCTGAGGTTTGACCATTAATCGCTCGAACCTCCTCTGCGATGACTTTTATTCTGTAGCGTGTGATACAGACAGTCAGCCCCAGAAAACCCCACTTTGTGTCATCTGCGATCCAGTCGTCACGGGGATGCTTGGATCTCTACCTGTCGAATTTCCTTGAAGCCATTCTTCTAAAAAACACAGGGGGTAAGAGTAGGGTGGGAGGAGACATTTAGACCTAGAGCCCCTCATTTATTTATTTAATTTTTTTTTTGCAAAGATGCAGAATTTAAGCATCTCTTATGAACAGCTATTCTTGATCGGGGAGCTATTATGTTCTAAGCCCTGTTCATATATTAACATGATTTTGTTTTAATTATTCGATCAATCCTCCAAAGGTAGATAGCACCCTGGGGTTTACAGCAGAAAAATTGGAGGCAGGTGAAGTGACCTGTCCAGGGTCATGCAAGTCTGGTTGCTTCCTGAGTGCATGCCTTCATGCCACACCCAGGTGCTCTCCTGGCTGTCTGTCTCTGCTCCTGGGACTCATGAGTCCAGGGTCCCTGCTCCTGTGGGAGTCCCCTTTCTCCCTATCCCATGTTCCCCTCTCAACTCCAACCCAAACAGAAGATCCAGCTGTGATTCCTGCCTTCCCTTGGTCTTGCCTTTGTGTCTGAGAACTCTGAGCAGATGCTGAGTGCTTGGCAGTCAGGTATGGGTGCCTGCATGCCTTTTCATCTCCCACGACTGACTTCAGCACCGTGACACACGGTCTTAGGTGGATTTTCATCTTTACTTACATTCTTATTCTTTTTTTTTTTTTTTGAGT